>NW_027106354.1:22683-24728 GCF_000696795.3 Halyomorpha halys | reverse complement strand
TGATAGAACCCTGCAAGGTGGGACAAAATATTGGCAAATAGCTAGTTCTTAACTATTTTTTGTTCCTCATTTTGACCGTACCCCAATCATCTTCATATTTTGAAAAAAAAAATTTGAAAATCAAAATCAGGGGTTCTAAACCGGAGTATATACCTGGTATGTTTGTTTTAGCCACTGTTTCAATAAAATAGACTGATATGCTAACAGAAGTGCCACTTTACTTAATCACTTTACATTATGCCACTCACATAGGGAACAAAGTTGATAATAGTTTTTCACTCCTCAAGAAACCATTAAATACAAATTTTCAAAGCAACAGAAAACTAAAACATTTTTGATCAAAACTTATATAAATACCTTTTTGTTTATTTGTAAAAAATAACCATCAACTATTGTTAATAGTAATAAATAATGGTTGCTATGACAATAGTCAAATTTTACTTTCACTTTCCTATGTATGAAATATATAGTAAGGAGAAGTATTGCCATCCTGAATAATAAAGAAATAGCTGTTTTGAAATGTTCAAGGATTAATATCATCTCAAAGTAGAGTTGTATGTGAAAGTTGTATGATGTGCACCCCAGATGTTTTATTCATGTATAAATGGATACAAATTTCAGTTGTTGCTTGTTTAATTGAAAATTGTGATAAATTTTTTTTTTTTATAATTCAATAATCATTTAGAGTTAGTGATATTTAATTCACCATTCATATTCTTTTCATTTATAAATTAAAGAAAGTTTGGATTGCTAATTGAATTAATTTATATTTTTATTTGCAGTTTAATATTCCTTCATTAGTTGTACTAGTTTTTGTTGCTAGCTTAGTCGTTGGGAGAAAGATAAGAAATACTTGTCCACCATTTTTTTAATTTCCATAAATTTAGAATCTTATCTCAAGTACTATGCCTATAACTATTGAAGGTGGGTTCAATATGGTGTACTGAAAGGGTTTAAATAGCTTATGGAAAAAAAAAAAATTAAGCCCTTTAAATAACATGAAAATAATTCATTAAATATACAAAATTTTAATTTTTACAACAGTTTTTACAATTTATTTATCTCTTGCATTTCCACTCATACAACATCAATATCATAATTTTAGCATAATTGATCTCTGACATCTACCCCCCACTTCCTTGTTATTATAGAATGCAACTATTTCATATTTTCTTTTTTCTATTGGGTCAGTAAAGTGCTTTATTAATAGTAAAACAGTATTATAATTTATAAAAGGAGGATGATCTGGGTCCTGTCAAAAGAACTCAAATAATAATTAAACTAAGTAGTATGAGCCAACTTTCCCCCCCCCCCACTTCATCAGGGCTTACTGATTCTTGTGCTTATCTTCTTACCCGTACTTTCAGGACGGTAAAATTGGCTTTGAGTTCTTTTGACAGCACCCAGACCCTTTTCTTTTTATGTATTACAAACAATCAATTAACAATTTACCAATATTATAATTTATTTTGGGACATTGGTAGTTTTGATTTAGAAAATTCACGTAGACTTCCCATATTTTATTGGTCATGACTATTGCTATGTATTAAGGTTTTTCACCATCTATCCCTATACCTGTTACGGTAGGAACCTTTCGAAGAAACTTTTACTGCGTCCCTGGATGTATACACATCTGTGTTTAATTTGCCACATTCCCTTATTGGATCTACCAATACTTAAGTGATTACAACAAAAATGACAGGTTTTGCGAAGGATCAGAATCAAATTAAGCAGGTGCAGGCCCTTCCTGGACATGTCAAACTTTACCACCCACTCTCGGGCCTAGGGAGGGGGGCGCCTACCTTGGGAGCGTTCTGTCACCCATGGCCAATGAGCAATTAGATTCAAAAATAAGGTAACGCCCCAAAAGGGAAGTGGGAGAAAAGACACAGGAGAACTAGATCAGAAAAAAGAACAGTGGAAAGGAAGACTGAGACGAGTGAGGTCCAGGCTTCAGAAGCCAGAGTGGAGCAAGATGCACTTTGACCAGACGAAGTCGTAAGAAAGGCCACGAGACCTGGACATCCCTTATGAACAAGACAACA
>NW_027106354.1:20706-22557 GCF_000696795.3 Halyomorpha halys | reverse complement strand
AACCACCCTTTATTATACTATATAATTAATGGTAACAACATTTTATAAATATAAAGGTATTTAATTGGTAAACTGATAAACACACAAAAAGCCTTTTGAAAAGAATCTAATCATAATAATAGTTCTTTAGAACTCAATATATAATTAATTAATTAACTTATTTTTGGATAATTGCCTTCAGCGATTATCCTGGCATTCCGATTAAGTCTCAAGGCCGTACATAGCATTATTAAGTGGCATCCCTTGTGGGGTGGTTAGGTGAGGTGGTTTACCAATTTACCAATTAAGTACCTTTATATTTAAAAAATGTTGTTACTATTAATTATATAATATAATAAGGGGTGGTATATTTGGTTATATAATAGTATATAAACTACATAAAGAGATTAACTATTTATTTACAATTTATTACTATGATTAAAATGGTTGTAATGATTCAAATAAATGGTTGCCAAAAAATATCGGTTATTACATTATTACTTATTATTTACTTTATACTTATAGCTGCTGATGCCGTGGGATGTAGTTCCGTAGGTGTCGTCTTGTTCATAAGGGATGTCCAGGTCTTGTGGCCCTTCTCACGACTTCGTCTGGTCGAAGTGCATCTTCGCTCTTGTTTCTTCTGCTGCTCTCCCAAGCCTGGTCCTGTCTGTTTTCTCCCACTTCCCTTTTGTGGCGTTACCTTATTTTTGAATCTCATTCCTCATTGGCCATAGGTGACAGAATGCTCCTGAGGTAGGCGTCTCCCCTCCCCCCCAGGAAGGGCCTGCACCTGCTTAATTGAATTCTGATCCTTCCTCAAAAACTGTCGTTTTTGTTGTAACACTTGTAGATCTAATAAGGGACTGTGGCAAACTCAACACAGATGTGCACATATCCAGGGACGCACTAAGAGGTTCCTTGGAGGCTCCTACCCTGACCAGGTATCTGGGACAGATGGCAAAAAACCATAATAAAGGACATATTCTTGTTGTAATACTGGCTAATGCCTCGATACATAGCAATATTTTATCCATAATCACATTAAAATTATTTTAAAAACATTCACTGTGTGTGTATATTTCTCTAAGAGTTAAAACTAAGAATTTTCAAAATATCGAAGAAAAAATTAAATTAAAAAAGAAAATTGTGTTGATTTTATTCTCTTTTCTTCAAGTTTTGATTTATCAGTTGAGTTTGTAATTGTCATCGAGTTAATTTTAAAAGTTTTACATTGGTTTGTTTTAATTTAATCTAAACCTGACAACAGGAGTATGTAGAAGAAGGTACTAAGAGCTTGTAGAAGAAGGTATTAATTAGTAGCTTTAATAGTCTTGAAGATTCCTTTTGATCTCATAAAAAACAAGTTATTCTTGTTAGTGAGACCTGTCTCTTATGCGACCAATGAAAAAGGATGTGTGAATGTTGATTGTAATTGACATGTTAAGGGTTCAAAATGCATTTGATGTTCAATATCATTCTACCATGATTTGTGGCTGATTAGAGTATCAATTATTGGTTATTTGAACTAAGAAAAAGGTTTATAAATATATTTGTCTTCCAATTAATTGGTGTATCATTGGAATAAAACAAAACAATTACGAAATTGAAAATTTCTTTTTTCCTTCTGTAACAATAGGCAGTAAATACTCTTAATCAAAATAAATACATGTCATAAAAATGAGAGGTTTCAAAACTTTTAAATGAAGGACATATCCTCAGATCTATGAATAAAGGTGATGTCTCAAAGGTTAAATTTTTTGAGAGATATTTATTTATTGATAAATATTACAATATTGCACAACTTGAGAAATGAGTAATAGTGATAAATGATCACATTCATACCAAAATTATAAAATACATAAATAATAA
>NW_027106354.1:8172-20276 GCF_000696795.3 Halyomorpha halys | reverse complement strand
TTACTTTAATTATTCCATTCCATTTCCAGTCTGGTGCGTTTATGGTCCAGTGTCAACAGCCGCGACACCCATCTTGCAGATAATTTTTTCATTCCAAATTCTTCTGTTAAAACGTGATGTACCCGTTCTGATGACATCCCTATAGCTTCAGCAATCTCACGAACTTTCAGTCGACGATCCTCCATAAACTTTTCATGCACTTTTGCGATGAATTCTAGGGTCATAGCACTTTTTGGCTGTCCAATACGCGGACCATCATCTATGCTCTCCCGACCAAATTCAAACTTGCTGGTCCACTTGGCAACAGTTGAATATGAAGGAACAGAGTCCCCCAGTGTGTTCTGAAAGTCGGCATGAATTTCCTGTGCTTTCACACCTTTTTTTACAAAGTACTTAGTCCTGCTCGAATCTCAGTTTTTTTCATTGGTTGTTATCTTGTTCTTTGTTCTTAGCCCTGATGAAGGCTAGAAATTCTGGCCAAAATGTAATAATTAATTAATTAATAATTTATATGTTAATAAATTATTATTATTATGAACCATATGCAATATTAAATAAGTTTTTTTAACTTATTTGTGTTATTTTCTGACTGTACCCCCAAATATCTTCTCATATAGAGTCGATATAATTTAATGAGTTCTTTATCTCAGGGTTCTGGATTGCTAGGCAATCAAGGCACACAGAAATATTGATTGAAGATTGAATTACAATGTTTAGTAAGCTAACCGATACTTACGATGATTGTAGATTTTGATTCTTGATGATTAATTTATAAATGGATGCACAGTTTAACATTATTTTATCATACTAAATTCAATCTCACTACTACCAAATTCCAGACAAAGAATATCAGGAGATGACTAGTCTTCAGGAAAGGTCTTTTCTAAACAAAAAAAATATCAATATCGTCTCACACTCTTTTATTATCTTTTCACTCCTACTGTTACGGCAGGTAGGGGTTCAAAAGGAACCTTTCCTAGCCCAACTGTGAAGAGTAGTGAAAATAAAATAAATGAATAGCCGAATTTTGTTATTTTCGTATTTTGAATAATTGAACATAATAAAGGGGTTCAAAAGGAACCTTTCCTAGCCCAACTGTGAAGAGTAGTGAAAATAAAATAAATAAATAGCCGAATTTTGTTATTTTCGTATTTTGAATAATTGAACATAATAAACTGTATAACAAAATATTCAAATATATAAACTAAAAAAAATAAATTAAAAGGGACCTAACCCAACTTACGAAAACTATTACAAAAATTAAATTATACAAAAGAGAAAAAAAGATGTCTTTATGTCACTGTGGGTGATTGATGGGGCCTCTGCTGTGGGTAGGCTATGTCCTCTTGGAGGATGAGCTGACGTAGTCCGCCCGCCATGATGAAAATGGTTAAACTGGCGGAGATGGGTGACTGCTGGCTACTAAGCTAAGACTAAGTACATTGATGAAATATGTCAGTTGACGTGCGTGCACACAAAGAGACTTAAGGGTTTACTGTTTGTTTATTTGTAACAGCATAAAAAAACAAAAGAGAACATCTGCTTTTAACACAATAAAAACATATGTTACACAATCGATCTTTTGTTTTTAAAGCGATGTGTTGGCCGCAACACCTACATTTCGGCCATTCTGGCCATTTTCAAGGATCTATCAAGCAAAAATGTCAATTACATTCCACTCACTATTTGTTTTGTAGAAACTGTGATAATAGTTATTGACTAATTATAAAATTTGTCAAAGGCATAATAGCCTGCAACAGTTATTTATAACAATGTTAGCTTTGATATTGTAAATAAGGTAGTCAATTTATGTTTTAGAATTAATTTATAATGAGTGGAATGTAATTGAAATTGTTAGTTGATAGATCCTTGAGAATGGCTGAAACATAGGAGTTACAAGAGAATAAAAAAGTGTTAGTGGGACTATGTGGATATTTTTGTTATAACTAATAAACAAATCTGTCTCAAACAATATATTTCATTATATATAAAAGAATGGTCTCTGATCCCTGATGTCCGTTATAGCTTCAAAATTTCGATAGTAGAGTCATATTTTGATTGTTACACAATATTTTTTTGAGTTTCTTTGCAATGCTTACTGCTGAAACTCACATTCCTGATGATTTTATTTTCCTCTTTTGTTTTCTTATTTTATTAGGTTGGAAAATATTTTAATTCTTGCACAACACAGTAGTGGTTCTGCTGACTATTATTACTCATTGTTTTTATTTACCATATCCTGACTCATTTACAATATAAAAAAAATATATACTTATATTCTATAATTTAACTCTTTTTTGAATAATAGATATATTGCTATATAAAAATAAATTTATGTTATAAGTTTACTCCAAGTAGTCAACTTGTTCATGATTGGCCCAATATTTCAGTGTATATTAATACTCTGTTCATACCACTTATAAGAGCTCACCTAATCCCAAATTCTCATTGCTATGCTATAAAAAATTCTATTTAAATACAATTTGTTTTCTCTGATTGACTGTCCGCTCTCCTTGTTGCTCTTTGGATTTCTTTATAAACTCAAAAAATCTCCCAGTCGGGATCTCTGAAGTATCTTTCACTTCCACACGCCTCTCCTTTTAGTTTAAATTGTTACAAACATACACATAATTTAAATTTAGCTGAAGTTATGAGTACCACTTTTGTTTTTTTGTTTTTTTTCCTCTTCTAATAGTTACACTATTCTATCTATTTAGCCAATAAGAAGTAATTCATAAGATAACAATGACAAAGAATTATTGATCCCTAAAATGATATTAATGATAGTAAAAATAGTTGTAAATTGTACATTTATTTTATTATTTCCTATATTAATTACTATTTTGAGTTGTAAAAGAAATATACTCAGCAGCAAAAAAAAACATGGAAGTTTTATATTTTTAAGTTTTAAATGATATTTATGAGTAATTTGTTTGTCTTTTAGTTGCTTCGAATTATAATATTGGAATAATCCCTTGAGGAGTAAAAGGTCAGAAAATAATTGCTCATTTGTCTTGATGCTGCTTTACTGGATTCAACTCTTAACAACTGTGTGAATGTTTTTGTAGCTTATTACATTTTTAATTTATTTAACTATACCTTTCTTTCTTTTTTGACTGACAAATGTTTTATATACTCGTCAAGAATAGTTGTTTTTTTTTTAAATAGAGAAGTGCCATGGTAACAATTCTGGGAGAGCTGGACCTAAAAACGGAGGGCCGGTAAAGCCTGACCAAGTGCCACTACTCTATGTGATTATCAATTATCAAGCTCTCAGTACTGAGATATTGCCATTTAACTGTGCCTGAGATTTGAGACACAGTTCAAATACCCTGAAATACCCATATCAGCTCAAATACCATACAGCAGTGATAAATGGAGCATTGATTAGGAACAACGCACTACGCTGCGGGGTTCTTATTCCTGGATATGCATTATAGAGAAAGCTTCAGAAATGACCAGGAGAGGGTCATAAAAAAAAAAAAAAAAATATTCATTGTAAGTTGCTTTGATCTGTAGCGTTCAGACAATAAAGACAGAGTGTGGTGATGATTTTGGGAGCAATTCCCTCATGTACTCTTTGGGAGTTGCATCATTTACATTGGAATCATTTATGGTTTGGGAAGCAATAAATTTCCTTCCGAGCGCATAACTGTTTAAGTTAAAAATTGGACTCAGACTGCTCAAACTCAAAAGTACATGAAAAAAAGTGCTTCTAGAGGCTGTAACCATTTTAGCTACATTTCTTGATAATTTTATTTTGAAGTAGGTTAATACACGTCATATGAATTGTCACTAAATACTTGGGGCATGTGAGAATTTAAGTTTTTGACTGGCTCACACAATCTCCTGATATGAATCTGATAGAGATTTTGTTGGTTAACATAGTTTAATTCATAGCTTATTAAGAAACTTATTCTTACATAAATTAAAAAAAAAAACTATAAGTCTAAAATTATGAGGGGAATCCAGCAAGGTGTCCAGCTTTTGCTGCTGAGTGTATTTATGTATAATTATTTTTTAACATGGTAGCATTTATTGTTGATAGGTACCAAGGATTCTATCATTGAGATGAAGAATAACTTGAAAGACGAAATGAACATGGATTTGGAAAAATTTGAAAATCCCTGTCAAGAAGATCCTCATTATAAGTATAAAATTGACAAAAATCAGAATTTAAAAAAACATACAATGCCCCTTGGTAAAAATAAGAAGGTTCAACATAATTGTTCTTATTGTGTGTTTCAAACACTTGACAGTAACCATTTAAAATATCATATAATGGCCAATCATACAGGTGAGAAGCCTCACCAATGTCCTCATTGTGAATATAAAGCAGTACAATTAGCTAATTTAAAAATACATATTATGAGACATCATACTGGTGAGAAGCCTCATCAATGTCCTCATTGTGATTATAAATCAGTATGTTCTTTTTACTTGAAGAAACATATAATGGGCATTCATACAGGTGAGAAACCTCATCAATGTCCTCAGTGCGAGTACAAGGCAGTAAAAGTAGCTGATTTAAAAATACATATAATGAGTCACCATACAGGTGAAAAACCTCATCAATGTCCACATTGTGAGTATAAAGCGGTACAATTAACTAATTTGAAAACACATATAATGAGCCGTCATACTGGTGAAAAGCCTCATCAATGTCCTCATTGTGATTATAAATCAGTAGGTTCTTTTTACTTAAAGAAACATATAATGGCCCGACACACAGGTGAGAAGCCTTTTCATTGCCCTCATTGTGAATATAAAGCAGTTCAAATTGGCCAATTAAAACAGCATATGATGGTCCATCACATAGGGGAGAAGCCTTTTCAATGCCCCCATTGTGATTATAAAGCCATACAAAATCGGCAATTAAAACAACATATTATGTTCCATCACACAGGTGAGAAGCCTCATCATTGTCCTCATTGTGAATATAAATCAGTTACCTCTACCCATTTAAAAAGACATATAATGAGTCGTCACTCGGATGAGAAGCCTCATAAGTGTCCTCAATGTGACTATAAATCAGTTTGTTCCGCAGATTTAAAAAATCATATAATGAGCCGTCATACAGCTGAAAGACCTCATCAATGTCCTCATTGTGAGTATAAAGCAGTACAATTAGCTAGTTTAAAAAAACATATAATAGGCCGTCATACAGCTGAGAAGCCTCATCAATGCCCTCATTGTGATTATACTGCAGTGCAATTATCTACTTTGAAAAAACATATAATGAGCCGTCATACAGGTGAGAAGCCTCATCAGTGCCCTCATTGTGACTATAAATCAGTGGATTCTGCATGTGTGAAGAGACACATATTGTACCGTCATGCAGATGAGATGCCTCATTAATGTGTTCACCACCAGAGCTCCAAAGAAGTTGTACCACACACACCTTATGGGAATTTTTTTTTGTAATATCTCTTAGAATATGTTTAGATACTTTTAATTATATTTATAGCTCTGAAATTAATGGGTTTCTCAACTGTTCGTCTGTTGAATAGTTTTCTGGACAATGTACAAGAAACCCTGTGAAAACCTTCTGAATAGTACCTATGAATGACATAGGTTTTCTGGTGAAAGAAATGTAAAAGTATGATATTGCCAAAAATTAAAAATAAATAAATTAAGTCAAATCTAATTTTTTTTTTATTTCTTATTGAATATAAAAACTTTTATCAGTGTTCAGGCCTGTGGGTAATCCTTTATATCTTTGTTTGACAGTAGTTCTATTATATATTTTTTATATTCATCCCTGTTTAGAAGTGGTATTAAAAAATTCATGGTTTAGTCTTACTAGACTCTTGACAAAGAGAAAATTTGTACTATTGTACAAAGTTGTAACTTGGACTACTATATAGTGTATGTGATAACTTTAATGGAAGTAGGTTCCATATGTCCCATTATTCATTTATATCTCAGCCATGAGTACAATCTAAAGCAGATTATGAAGCAATCTGTTTTTCTTATTATTATTTTTTCTTTTTGAATTTGTGTAATTCTTTAGTCTAATATAAATTCTAATTTAAAAATTATTAAAATCACTAATTTTTCATTTCGCTGAGGTTTTATTAAATAATTTTTAATTATATTTTCTTATGTTCTTATTTTTTATGTTATATTCATGTTATAAGATGATAATATAAGATATATTATTAACTTATAATTTTAATCTGTTTTCTGTACATTTTTTCATAATAATTTATAATTTTGTACTTTTTTCCCGTAATAAAACCGTTATTTATATCATTTTTATTTTCTTGTAAAATTACCCATAATGAAAATTATTAAGTAGCGAGACAAATATGTTCCAACTCTTATCTGCTGGCATTTTTTTGCTGTAATATTTGGTTAGTAAGAAGTAGGTTTGTATTAAGTGCATTGAAATGATCTATCTGTTGAGGATTATAAGGGCAGGGAACAATCACTTATTTGTCTTTAGGTTTCATTACCAAATTCAGTTCTTTTCATCTGTATGAAGGTTTTGTACCTTTTAACATCGTTAATTTTTTTTTTTTTTCTAAACCATAAATCTTTTACCATTAACAAAGAGGAGAACATAGTATCTGATGTATTGTAACAATGTTTGGAATTGGGAGCACCCCAGCAAATTGGAATTGGGATGTCCACCAATCAAATGTACTCCAGCATTTCTGTGAGCCATGCAGCTACAAGGAGAGGGTCAGTATTGCTTGTGTGCCAGGTGCCATCTACTTGTGTGCCACTGTTCAATCTAATATTTGATTTATCATACTCTCAGTATTGAGAGATCACCCTCTAGGCCCCCTTATACAGGATGAAAATTTTTTGTGTTGATATAATGGATCTTTGTCATAGTAATCAAGAATGACACTTAAACACTTTGGATGCATGTTTAATATTTCATTCCGTTGCTGTGAGACTGATGTCAAAAAAACTTTGTCTGATATTTTACTTTTTGGGTTTAAATAATAGGCCCTATGAAATCGTAGCCTAAAGATAACGGCATGTTATTTGGTATCGGAGTTAGTAAAATCTTTTAGAAGCTGTAGATACTATCTCTTAGGAGCAATCGTCATTGTGTATATAAATATTGATATATTTTTCCTGTAAACAAAGTTGGGTTTTTAGAAATCGGTTATTATTGTTTACTTCTTACAATTGTTTTAGAAAATGTAAAATATTTTCTTTTCAATTATAAAAAAGAATGTATAAATTTTTTGTTACTATATATGTAGTATTAATTAGTTAGTACTATATAAATGTAAAAGGATACTAGATTTTTGTTTTAACCCCTCTCTCCCTTCCTCCCCCATGCTTACCTGTTAACCATAAAAAAAAAAATATCTCCCCCTCCCCTCCATAAAATTGAATAGGACTAATATTTCTTGTGCTTAGACTCTGGCACTTAAGCAATTAGATGCAATGTTTAATATTGTCTCTTATATTCACTTTATTTTATTCAGTATTAAAAAAAGTAATAATAAATAAAAAACTAATAGAAATGAGCATATTTTGATGAAAAAAAAGTCACATAACAGAAATTGATATGTTTTAATAATAATAACAAATAAAACATAAAAACTAATTATCCTTACATTTATAAATAACCAGCAGGCCTGGCAATGCTTTGCTATTGCTAGATTTGGGGATGTATAAAGATTAATTGAACATAATTTAAAGTTTGATTTTAATTAATATATTTAGTTAAAATTAAACATACATCATTATTTTTATTTACATATTATATTGGATTAATGATTGAATTTATTGCTTATTATATTTTATTGGTACCAATACATAATAAAACTATATGGTGATATTATACAATGTAATGTGTGGTAATAATGTATAACAAAAATTGGTAAATAAAATATGTGTTGTGCACTTTACAAACAGGTTTTCATAAAATTGTTTCAGCTCTCATTACTAATATTGGTTAAATAATCTGTTTTTTGAAGGCAATTAACTGTCATTAAAATCATAATTTAGAAGTTTTGGCGGTGTACAACTTTTATTCACGTTATAACAATAACAAATGAACTAAATTAAAAAACAACATGCCTAAATTTTTTATTTTATTTTTTAAATATGGGTTAAAGTTCAATAGGCTGTACCTTCGCTAATGATAGCCTGAATTCTAATTTTTGAAAAATTTATTTTGTAGGGAATTTAATCATCTTTCAAATAACACTATTGAATGAAAATTTTTGAAAATTTGAAACTAACATTTCGCCCTTATAAGGGCATTAAGTCTAAATGTTGATCAAGACTAATCGATTGGTATCTAATAACTATGAAAAAAATGTATACTTTTTGAGCTACTTGACTAAAAAGTTTGATTTTATCATAGATTTTTTTTTAGTGGAGAAATAAGAAATTTCAGTAGCTTTAAGCCTTTCTATGGCTTAAACATTTTGAAAAAATGTTCCCAATAAAAACATATTTTTGTTACAGTGCATTGACAAATTATTCTAAGTCAGAAAATGTATTTTTCTGGCTTCTAGGGATATGTGACCTTACTATTTTGAACTGGACAAATAGGCCTCTGTGCCTTTAAACGTTAACATGGCCTGAAATACACATTATAGGCTCCAAACTTCTGAAAAGGGAACTATTTACCTACTAGAAATGTAGTGTGGTTTTATTAGTCAACTCATTTCTTATTTTTATTTTTAATAATTTTTTTTTGAAGTATTATTGGTAAAACAATTTTTCTATGATAGACTTTGTTTAAGTAACCTATAAAAAAATAATAATAATAATTCTTACCATAAATTAAAAAAAAAAATCCTATTTACTAAAATTATGTGGGGAAAACTAGCTGTCCATTTTTTCACTACTGAATTTATTTATGTATTATTAATGTTTTAACATGATAGTATTTATTGTTTATAGGTTCCAAGGATTCTATCATTGAGATGAAAAATAACTTGAAAGAAGAGAAAAACATAGATTTGGAAAAAATTGAAAACTATCAAGAAGGTTCTCACTATGAGTTCGAAGCAGGTGAAAATCATGATTCAAAAAATCATATAATGGCCTTAAGTAAAAATAAGAAGCTTCAATTTAATTGTTCTTATTGCGAGTTTCAAACAATTGATAATCAACGTCTAAAATATCATGTAATGGCCCGTCATACTGGTGAGAAGCCTCATCAATGTCCCCATTGTGAATATAAAGTAGTACAAATAGCTAATTTAAAATTACATACAATGAGACATCACACAGGTGATAAGCCTCATCAATGTCCTCATTGTGAGTATAAATTAGTACAATTAGCTAATTTAAAAAAACATTTAATGAGTCGTCATACGGGTGAGAAGCCTTATCAATGTCCTCATTGTGATTATAAATCTGTAGGTTCTTCTTATTTTAAGAAGCATATTATGTGCCGTCACACAGGTGAGAAGCCTTTTCATTGTCCTCATTGTGAATACACAGCAGTACAAATTGGCCAATTAAAACAACATATAATGGCACGTCACACAGGTGAGAGGTCTTTACGATGTCCTCATTGTGAATATAAAGCAATACTAACACGTCAGTTAAAACATCATATAATGTTCCATCACACAGATGATAAACCTTATCAATGCCCACATTGTGATTACAAATCAGTTACTTCTTCACATTTAAAAAGACATACAATGAGCTGTCACTCAGACGAGAAGCCTCACCAGTGTCCTCAGTGTGATTATAAATCAGTTAGTTCTGAACGTTTAAAACAACATATGATGGTTCATGACATAGGTGAAAAGCCTTTTCAATGTCCTCATTGTGAATATAAATCAATACAAAAAGGGCAATTAAAACATCATATAATGTTCCATCACACAGGGGAGATGCCTCATCAGTGTCCTCATTGTGATTATAAATCAGTTACTTCTACACATTTAAAAAGACATATAATGAGCCGTCATTCAGCTGAGAGACCTCATCAGTGCCCTCATTGTGAGTATAAAGCAGTACAATTAGGTAATTTAAAAAAACACATAAAGAATCGCCATAAATGTGAGAAATTATAATTGCATTTAATGAGTAAATACTCATTGTAATTATAAATCAGTGTATTTTTAATGTTTAATGTATGGAGAGACATATTTTGGACTGTCAGAAAGTAGTTTGGACTGTTCGCTACTGAAACTCTAAAAAAAATATTTCCACCTCATGCCATGGAAATTTTCCTTTTAAAATCATTTTAAATTGTATTTGATTATTTAACATTAATTTTATAAGCATTGACATCCTGTAATTTCCAAAACTGCATGTCACATTTGTATGACGTATGTGTTTAACTTGAAGGATAGTAATTATATAATATTGCTAAAAAAAAAATATAATTTCAAATCTAAATGATATAATTTTACCAGCACTAATTCTACTGTAGTCAAAAATTTAACTAGTAATATTCCAGAGTCTCAAGGATTTTCAGATCCAGAGCAACCTCCTATTTTCGTGACCAAAATAGAAAATTTTATATTGTTCGTTCAAGAGATTGCTGACTTGATCGGACAGCCAAATTTTAGATGTTTCTCACGCGTCAAATACATAAAAATAAATACCACCAATAAAGATAATTACAAAAAACTAGTCAATCATTTAACCGAGAAAAAATATGACTTCCATTGCTATCAATTGAAGCAAGAAAAGGCATACCGAGTTTTACACCCCACTGAAAAGTACCCATTACCACTATTCTTTGTTGATTTAGAGCCTGCCCAAAATAACCCTGAAATATTTCAGGTAACAAGATTGGTGTATTCAACAGTCAAATTTGAACAGCCAAAACAAAAACCGATTATGGTACAGTGCCAAAACTTAGGGCATACAAAGACTTATTGTCATCATCAGGCCAGGTGTGTAAAATGTGCTGGCCCTCATGCCACTAACACCTGCCAGAAACCACGGGAAGAACCGGCAGAATATGCGCTATGTGGAAAAGACCACCGAGCAGGCTACAGAGGCTGTGAGGTTTATAAAAATATACACAAGCAGAGATCTCATTGGATAGACATCAAAAGCCCTAGATCAATCCAGCACCCTACCGCCTGAAACCCAAAATTTAGAAATTTTCCCAAATTCAAAGAAAACATCAGCTCAGGACATTGAAACCCAGCATTTTACCGCAAAAACCTTGAATCAATTTCCTCAAGACTCAAGTCAGACATACTCCGAGATCAACAACAGTCTCGAAGTCAGGTGCCTCAGACTTCTCAGCCCAAGCCCCTGACCTCTCATCCTAAGCCTCAACCTCCACTTCATCATAATCCTCCTCATCACCTACCTTTACGGGTAAAACTGCCACTACCACATCCACTTCCAGTTCCATCTCATCCAACTGTTCTGATGAACTCCTCGTCCCATCTACCATTAAAAACTCACACAACACCTCATATCCCAGCACTGCATATATCACGAAGAGGCCGGTCCCCAATCAGCACTCCTAGTCATACAAACTATTTATTAAAAGCTCCTGATACATATCCTCTTTACCAAAATCCAATGGACATAACCTCTATCCTTACATCCTTCCTGAAAGATCTTCAAGATACCATCAAACCCCTGATCAACCTACTCACATGAATCCTATCCGAAATCCCGTTTAATTTCCCACGATGAGTACAAGGCTCCTAGCTGTCTTGTTATGGAATGCCAATGGTCTACAAAACTTATGTTTAATTACCTAATTAGTCAATATTCACATTAAAATCAAAATTAAAATCCTTTATCACAGTCATTATTTGCTATATATATAAGTGAGACCAAGCAATTATTGGGTGACAGAATTTATCAACACAATAATGATTTGAAAAACAAGGAGAGGGATCCAAATAAAACTGCACTAGTACAGCATGCAACCAAAAACCAGCATATTTTTGATTTTGAAAATACATTCATTTTACCTAAAGAAAATAATACATTCAAAAGGAAAATACTTGAATCCATTTACATATCTGAAAATATTAATTATACAGTAAATTTCAAACAGATACAAGAAATTTGAACCAACACTATGCAGAGATATTAAATAAAATTAATTTATGAAAAATATAGGATAAATTGAATGTGGATAATTATAATTAGCCTTGATAGGAACTTTACTAATGAAATAAAGA
>NW_027106354.1:5350-7791 GCF_000696795.3 Halyomorpha halys | reverse complement strand
TAAATTTTTTAATGTTAATTAGTTTTGGTAAAGCTTTAATTTTGTTGTCTCAACATGGTAGCAGATTCTTAACTGATTTTTCAGGAATCAAGTCATATTCAACCAAAATCATTTTAATAAATTAAAGTGATAATTTTTTTATTTTTTGTAACGCGCAGAGCAACAAATAATATTTAAAAAAAAAGATTTATAACATTTTTTATTATCCTATAAATGGTAAAAGTTTTGGTCCTTTAAGATAAATATACTGAACTAGGCATATTCGGCCCTCATTAAGAAGAATTTAGGTAGTATTTCCTACTAATTTTTCAGATTTGCTCATGATTGTGATTAGAAACACCATTTCTTTAGTTTTAATTTATTGTAAAACAGTAAATGCAATAATTTTCTTATTTTGAATGTGCTGAAATATCGTATATTTAGACTTGGCAAATGGTTAACCGTTAACCTATTGGAAATGCTGTAAATTGTAATGATTTTGGTTTGTCACACTCTGTGTCAAAAAGAGCATCCTAAAGTGGCCAATTTTAGTTTGATATTGCTTTATAGGTTGGCACATTGAAAGGAATTAATTAATTTTTTTAGCGTCATTAAGCTCCTTGAAAATAACTAACAAGTAAAATTTTTTTTTTGAATAAGACGAAATTTTAACTGCTATCAATGAACCATTTTATTATTTGTTTTTCTTGGTTTAAAGTATATCTACATTGAAACAATTATTGTTGGGTCTTATTATAATAATTTCTTATTCTAAATATTTATCATTTACTTCTATATTTTGCTTTGGGACTCTACAAAACCTTCAAATTCCTCTTGTACCCAATCCTCAATGCTCCTTCCTTTGTCACAAATAAAATCATTCATAAAGACCTTAATGTTCGATATGCAACCAATTTAGACCCAACCAATTATCAATCCTTCCATTATAATTTCCCAAACCATCAAAACCTTCTAGTTTCTAATCTTGTTTCTCCTTCTATTCCTGACAATCCTCCGAGGTGCCTGAAAAGAAGATGGCCTCGGGACCTTCTAGTGTAGAAATATGATTAGAGTGCTGCCAATGGGTAGTTTCTCTACATGCCTGTATCGCTCCATTTCGAAGTATGCAAGAATAGCAATATATAAATAAAAAATAAAAAAGCTTCTAGATTTTAATACAAAAGAAGAAATGGCAGATAAAATTGGACCTACCTGTTTGAATGTTAATTAGTTTCAGTCAACCTTTAGTTACTTAAGTTTCAGGTGGTTGCATATATAAATTACAAAACTGAAGTATTTTCCTTGACACATATATATTTCAAAAACGGTTCATCCAATTTCTATTAAAGTTAAAGATTTGAGTAGGCATTGTCTAGTATAAATTCCATCTACTAGTTTCTTATCCTTGCGAAAAACTATTTTTCTGGAACAATCTAGGTTTCATCAACGGCTCGTATTGTAGATTTTACTCCAACAAAATAACATTAAGTAGCCTTCAAATATAGGTAATGATATATACAACATAAGTTTAAGAAAAAAGGACAGTAAAATTTAAATTTCACTACTCTTGCTCGACGGAAAGGTAGTGAGGAAGTCTGCCAACTATAAATGGAATTGAGAAGGTACATGAATAAATTAAAGAGCTGGTAAAGGTAACGCTCCTAGCAAAAATCAATGATGCTCCTCTTCATAATAAATCAAATTTTCATGCTCTGGGGCTTTTGTCTCATTTATAATTATTTCCTAAATGTTAGATTAGATACATTCCTTTACTTTTTATATTTACTATCCCAAAAATAAATTTAATGCGCCTTCATTCATTAATACATTGATTCCAATTTCTAAAGGAATTTCTGAATACTGCAAAATTTCAGTTTCTTCTTTGGGTGATCGTTAATTGAAAAATTTAAAATCAATGAAAAAAAGAAATTCTGTAATGAAATCAAAATATTGCACAAAAAAGGAAGATATTTAATTGTCAATAGAATAAATAAGGAACTAAAAATCGATTGTTTTAAACTAAACAAAACAAAAAGGATTTATAAATGTTCTTAAAAAAAATCGTTTTATGGACGATAATAATTAAGGATGTCTATCTGACCTTAAGTTGAGAATGTAGTTGTGTGGATGATGGCTTTTGGTGAATGACAGCAAAATGCCACAGTCGTAGATCGCAGTCCCCTGGTAGTTGATTTGGGTAGGAATCGAAAGCAGACACTGCAATATTTATAATTGGACAAGCGCTGGTAGTTGTTAAGAAGCCTCAAAGTCACTAACTGTTTAAGATATTACACTACAAATGATCAATTTTTATTAAAAGCAGCGCTATTAATTCCTTTATGATGAAGAGTTATAGTTGAATAACTATATTTAAAAATGATATTTTAAATTACAACTGTATAATTTACTGGAAGATTATTAATTGACCGTGTGTATAGATGAATGGAATATGGTCCGGGTGC
>NW_027106354.1:1665-3980 GCF_000696795.3 Halyomorpha halys | reverse complement strand
TCATTTACTATTTGAGTTTTTGACCGCACCTGGACCATATTCCATTCATGTATAATTTATACAATTGAAAGTAATAGATTGATGTCATTTTTGTTTAGTTTGTAAAATATTTACATCATTTTTTTACCCATGATTTGCTAGTAAATATTCTTTCTTCGAATTGTTTAATGTTTATTAGTTTCGGTAAAGCTTTAGTTTATAGTTACAATACGGCAGTGGCACTCGAACTAATTTATCAGCAATCAAAACAGGTCCATCCAGATATCTATTTATTTTGATGTTCTGGTTACATTTTAGTCTTAGAGTTTACTAAGCCTTATTTACAACTGGCTAACCACGCATTTCTACCACTTTTTATATATATATATATATATTAGTATATATCTATGTAAATGAATTTAATTAGATTATTATAATTTTTTTATTCAATATTTGCCATAATCCAATATTATTTCTTCTATTATTGTTTTTCTTTAATTGTTGATTACTCAACCCATTATACACCTACTTCCAAGATTCCCACTACATCGTTCTAGTTAACTTACTCGTTCATGAACGAGTCATTGTTTGCTCTGTAAGTTGTTGATCAGGCATCTAACTGACCGGTTAAGGAACCATACTTGTGGGATAACAATGGATGAAACGGGTAAGAACCACGTGTTTCAATTTCTTTGTTTAAGTTTTTTGTAAAAGACCAACGTTGAAATTTGGTAGGATAAAGAATGCTTTTGATTTAAACTGTAAGAATATATTGTACTAGAATTTTGTGCTCTCAGAAAGATTACAATATCTTCCATAAAGTTATTTTCATATATGCACATCACTGTGATCAAAAAATCTATTTTAAATATGTCCTAAAACAGTAAATTCAATAGTTTACTTAATTTTAATGTACAATATTTAGTCCTTGCAATTTATTTCGAAATTAAGTAACTTGTGACTTTTTCACTTAGTAAGATACAGCATTTAGCTGAGCAATATTAAAATGATGAGTTCTAGTTTAATATTATGTAGGAAGTTTGATGGTACATTAAAATCTAATTACTTTATTAAACTTTTAACTTCTTTTTTGATGTTTGTAATTTATTTTAATATGTGTAATCATCTTTTATAAATAACCAACCTTTGACTGTTTTATATAGTTTTTCTAGTGACAAAAGCTTATGTACATTATAGTGATGTCTTTCCCCTAAATGTTTATCATGCCTATTTTCTAATTTCAGGTTTGATTATAAAAGAAGAGATGGCAGACGCAACTGGATTTGACAGTAAGTATCCCCTCCGCTAAATTTTTTAATGTTAATTAGTTTTGGTAAAGCTTTAATTTTGTTGTCTCAACATGGTAGCAGATTCTTAACTGATTTTTCAGAAATCAAGTCATATTCAACCAAAATCATTTTAATAAATTAAAGTGATAATTTTTTTTTTTTTATTCTATTCAAGTTGTCTGTTGGCACATTCTAAGAAATTAATGTTTTTTCTGTTAATCAGTTCTTACTTCCTTAAACATTACTAATTAGTTAAATTATTATTTTGAAACTGACTAACAAATTTTAAATGGTTTCATCAACCTTTGCAAATTGTATGATTTTATTATTTGTTTTCAAAATTAGGTGTTAATAGTTTATTATATATTAATATGAGAAGATGGTCGGGGATGTGGTCAGTAAAGATACACAAATAAGTAAAACTTAATTAGTTTTATTCCGACATTTTGCCCTGAATTTCAGGGCAAAAAAATAAAACGAGGTAACTACCTTAATTTAGAGATAAATAAAAATAAAATAATATCAAACAAACTTGGAATTATACACCACAATAGATTAAGTTGATACTATTAAAAGATAAAATATAACAATACCTCTACTATATTATATTTTATCTTCTATTAGTATCTATTAGCTTCTTTATTCATTGTTATATATGTTTTCAAGTTTGTTTGTTTTTATTTTCTTTGTATTTTTCTCTGAATTAAGGTTGTTATCTTGTTTTATTTTTCAGCCCTAATGAAGGCCTGAAATTTTAGTTAATTGTATATCTTTACTGACAACAATCCTGACCATCTTCTCATTTCTTATTTTTTCATTGGTTCAAAGTTTAAATATATTTCAGTAATATACACCTAAATGTATATAACACTAATCATACCAAGACTTAATATATACCTATTTCTACCATAGCGGGTCAAATGACCCGACTTTATGTTTCATGCTTGAATGTATGAAATATGGATGTTAGGAAGGAAATAAAAATATAAATTAAATTTATTATAATTAAACAAAATAGTATGTTGAGCATTTCTATTACAAAAGCAA
>NW_027106354.1:1261-1613 GCF_000696795.3 Halyomorpha halys | reverse complement strand
AAGAAAATTGAGAGGAAGAAAATATATGTAACAATAATAATTGATAAAGAGGCAAAATATAAGTAAAGTATACCATAAGAAATGAATAAAAAAAAAAAAATCCGTTACAAGAATGACTAAGTGTTTTTTTAGAGGAAACGTGACGAGAGGGTAAAAATATAAAATAAAAGGTAGAAAACATTTAGAGGTAGAAAGCGTGTGAGGGGGTGATGACAAATGGTTATTGAAAGAGTTAAAAATATATATACGAATTACCGTATAACGAAGTACCGGAAGATGACAGTGTCATGGGTATTTAACAACAGTTAAAAAGAGGAAACGTATATAAGAGGGGGACGACAAATGTGTAAGA
>NW_027106354.1:0-1211 GCF_000696795.3 Halyomorpha halys | reverse complement strand
AAAGAAAATTGAGAGGAAGAAAATATATGTAACAATAATAATTGATAAAGAGGCAAAATATAAGTAAAGTATACCATAAGAAATGAATAAAAAAATCAGTTACAAGAATGACTAAGTATTTTTTAGAGGAAACGTTACTAGAGGGTAAAAATATAATATAAAAGGTAGAAAGCGTGTGAGGGGGTGATGACAAATGGTTATTGAAAGAGTTAAAAATATATTCAAACAAACGAATTACCATATAACGAAGTACCGGAAGATGACAGTGTCATGGGTATTTAACAACAGTTAAAAAGAGGAAACGTATATAAGAGGGGGACGACAAATGTGTAAGAAAAAGTTTAAATGGGAAATACTACGTTAAAATGCGGGCGGAAAAATAAAATGAATAAAAAAAAAAAAAAAAAAAAAAATTGAAAAAAATAAAAATGTGAAAATTACTTTTTTAATAAATTAACTATTTGTGAATATGTTAATGATAAGTTGTTCTTGTCGGTTTTTTAATTGATGGAAGAAGGTTCTAATTGAATATAGAGGCTTTCAGAGATGAGCCTTTTGTCATGGTTATGAACTGTAGCAAGTATAGATGTTTTGTCTATATCGAAGGAATGATTTAATGAAAGAGAATGTTCCGAAAGTTTAGAGGCAGAATGATTATGTGAGAAAATAGAATATTTGTGTTGTTTGATACGGTATTTTAAGAGATTTTTGGTTTTGCCTATGTAAGCAGAATTACAATTAAGGGTGGAGCAAGGGATGCGGTATACAATATGTAATCACTGTAGAGGAGGGATAGGGTCTTTTAGTTTAGTGTAAATATTAGATAGTGTGTTGTGAGGTATGAAGGCAATACGAAGATTAGGTTTAGCAGAATGTAAGAGTTTTTGAATGTTTTCGGGAAGAGAGGGGGTATATGGTAGTGATCTGTATAAGGGGGTTGTGAAGAATTAGCTGAAGTGGTGAGACGATTTTGGTAGTTATGTAAAAGTTAAGAATGATATGGTGATGGAAGTTATTAGCTAAGAGTATTTGTTTGATCCAGTGTGTGTTTTTTTCATGGAATCGGGAGTCAAAAACGGAGAGGCCACGGTGAATAAGGTTTTTGGCTATGTTAATTTTAATATTTTATATTTTTACCCTCTCCTTACGTTTCCTCTTAAAAAACACTTAGTCATTCTTGTAACGGCTTTTTTAATTCAGAGTTTGGCCGT
>NW_027106353.1:2124-2853 GCF_000696795.3 Halyomorpha halys | reverse complement strand
TATTTTAGTACGTATGAGATCATTCATCACTATTACCTATTGCCCACAACTGTGTGGCAGATTGTAATATCTATCAATAAATAAATCTATCAAAAGCAAAAAAAAAAAAGATCGAATTTACTGAATGTATTTTTATGCAAGTGAAGTTATAACATGATAAAATTATATAAACTTTTTTTTTTTTTTTAAATATTAATGTTTTTTTCACGCTGATTTTATCTTATCATATTACTTACACTTTACAGTTAATAATTTCTCTGCCTCAGTTTCACTTTCTTGTTTAAATAACAGGAATATATCGCGGATTTAATCTTCTCTTGGTCTGTCAAAGCTTGCAATGTTTATGATTGTAGATGTGTGTTATAACTTGTCACTGGGGTGATATAGACTCGGAGGGAACTACATGGACACAGAATGTACCATACAATATCCCTGGCACATCGGACTTGCTCACGTCAGTAAATTTCAATCTTCCTCGTTCACCCCTGTTACAATTTGCCGTGGGCCATTTCCTGTCCTATCTAATCTTGTTAGTTCTCTTCTGTAACTAAATGAAACTATATAAATTAATTATTTAATCTTATGGTATTGAGCTGTCCAATCTAATTGTTATTTAGGGTTATTTTATTATTTATATACAATTCACCGTGGCTAATTAAAGTAGCGACGTCATTATTTGTTGTTGTTATAACCGCAAATTTTGATCTATCCTTAGTTTTATATATATAT
>NW_027106353.1:0-481 GCF_000696795.3 Halyomorpha halys | reverse complement strand
TTATTTGAATTAATACGATCAATTATTTATGTAAATAATATTGATAAAAACACTTGTAATCAATTAATTCTATATTAATAAATATTTTTACATCATTACAGTTAATATAATTATTTTTTCTTTGTGTTGCAGGTGAGTTTTCCCAAGTGTTGACACTAGATAAGAAATAACCTCCATCTACGTTGCAGTAATCTCATTATCAGGTATTTGAGTGTGTTTGCTAAAATTGAAGTAGATTATTTTAAATGAACATAAGGAACGCATTTTGAGACAGCTAGCTAGGTTCAAATTTATCCGCGGTAGTTTAAATTTGTTCTAGCAGAAAATAGTAATTCTTACCATGATGCGACCATGGTTTGATGAGGTGTTTTATTGATATTTTACCTTGAGAGGCCTCTGGTTTGGATCTCGTGGAACAATACCAGATAGAACAAGGAGCTTCTTAGAAGGCCTAGGTGTTAGCATCGGGGATATTGCGATC
>NW_027106352.1:0-1400 GCF_000696795.3 Halyomorpha halys | reverse complement strand
TCTCTCTCTCTCTCTCTCTCTCTCTCCCTCTCTCCCTCCCTCCCTCCCTCACACACTCGTCAGTTTGGTCTTCCCTATCATTTTATCTATTTTATTTTTAATTCGGTAATTTAGAATTTAACATTTTTAAATTGTAAACTTGATTATAATCCTATAGTTCAATCAAATACGAAGGAAAAAAAATTATAAACTCAAACGGTTTGTTTAATTCAAGACTATATATAATGGATTTTAAATACATTATGAATGATAATCAAAGTGAAAATAAAATTTTTATTCTATAAAGGTGGCTGTCGAGATTTTGATGAATTTTAAGACTGGTTCTTCTCTTCCGCTATGCTCTCTCCTCTCCCTCATTCTGCCTCCGTCCCTTTACCTGGGTGATGTAAGAAGCTACTCAGTCATGATGAATTGTTGAGTATAAGCAAAAAAAAAAAATGGTGTTGCTCTGATTACTGCGTTCACTCTTCTCGTCTATAATCCAAGAAGGCTAGCGAGAGCCTAATGTTTCGAGTGTTAACCACTAGATGGCAGCATCTTGAATTTCTATTCAAAATGAAACGAGGGTTCTTCCTGAAATAGTTTAGATAATAAAGAAGAGATCTTCTTTGGAATGTTCAGTAAAACCTACCAAAACATTATATCCTTAAAAGCCGCTCGGTTTAGGTGCGGAGGGAAGATGAAGCAGTGTGGAATTGGTAAAGGAGGTATAGTGTTTAGTAAAAAATTGTCTCTAAACAATAAGTTAAGGTGGGGTCAGGACCATAAAATTACAAGATGAACTTTGGATATGGAAATAATTCCTAAAAATCAAATTTAGAGTTTATTTGCTTATTTTTTATTATTGTTTGGATTACTCTTAATTTGATGATTTTAATACCTGGTTCATAAAGCTTTTTGTTTTACAAGAATTAAAAAAAAAAAAAATAGTGCTCATTCTGCAATTTCCTTTCTCACCTGGGGCAAGTGCAAACCTATTGGGGTAGTTCCTAGCTGAGCTTGTTAAAGCACCAACTTTAACTGGCTTGTGACTGCAGTAGCGCCAATTCGAATCCAGTCTGGGGTCTCGACTTTTATTTCTGTGGTTGTCTCACGAAATAAATAATCTTCTCTTCCCCTTCGTATGTCAAAAATGACGAGGAAGAGGGTTATAAAAAGAAAATAAAAGTGCTAAACTAGTGCCTATTCCTCATATATTTATAGTATATAAAAGATGAGCTAGTGAAAACATTATGTCTACTTAACACCTCAGAAAGTTATTCGGTTTTCGAAAAAAAAAGGAAATTAAAATTTTTTTTTTTTTAATTATTTATTTAATGTAATTTACAACTGTACAAAATTATACAATAGGTAAATATGTAGTATGTTTCATATACACTTGAAAATATTGGGAAGGAACC
>NW_027106351.1:13307-14262 GCF_000696795.3 Halyomorpha halys | reverse complement strand
TTAATTTATTATACATATTTCCAAGTTTGTTTGTTATTATTTTATTTTTATTTTTCTCTGAATTAAAGTTGTGATCTCATTTTGTTATTGAGGCCTGATGAAGGGCCGAAATCCTGGTCACAATGTCGGCACAAATAAATAAGTTTTATTTATTTATGTATCTTTATTAATCCCCCCTCTGACCATCTCCTCATATTAATAAATAAATAGGGTCAACTTTCAACACCTCATTATGAAATACTATATATACCTTTGCTAAATCATTTTGGATAAATAAAAATACTTTCTGACATCAATACTTGGTTGATTAATTAAATAAAACTATAAGAATACTTGTTTTTTCTAAATATAAAATAAGTAATTATGTTCTGGAGTGAGTACTACATAGTTTCCATAAATATGTATGTTCATCATCAAAGGGAAGTTAGATATTAAAAGGCATACTATAAGGCTAGTTGGTAGAGTTGAAATCACTCAACATGATTACTTTAAATAAACATAACCTACCCAATAATCATTCATTTGGTCAGTCCGAAATCATGTTATTTTGAACTTCTGAGAGTTGTACAATCTTTATAGACCGATACTTGTTAATATAACAAGTTCAGATGAGCAGTCAGACTGACCATGCCGAGGGAAGTGGAAGACGGAATTGTTCTCTTGTTATAACATGTATATCAATTATTGTGTTTATTTAATCATTATAGGGGTTGTTTAACTCCAATAACCATTATTATAGTTAAGCTGAAAAGGAGCATCAATGGACTCTAAACTGAATTATTTCTATATTGTTATATACTACATATTTTTATTTACATTTATTTATCATCATATTAATGTTTTTTGTCTAGTAAGATATCTTTCCTCAATATAATGGAAATCAAATTGTATAAAAGATATATAGGGGGCTAAAATTATTGAAACAAATTATTTATAAAGATAAAAAGTAATAATC
>NW_027106351.1:9350-10166 GCF_000696795.3 Halyomorpha halys | reverse complement strand
TATTTTATACAATGACTATTTTTATTTCTTCTTTCTGTTCATTTGTATATCATTGTCTTTTCACTATTATTTACATAATTTTTAAACCTACCTTAGTTTACTTTTTTGTATCATATTATCCTACAATGCAAAAGTATTTTTAGTTGTTTTTATATCTTTTTAGCCTTGATGAAGCTCTATAGTGGGGCAAAACGTCGACAAATAAATATTTGTTAACTATTTTTTGTTCTATTTGACCGCACTCCCTGCTCCCCGACCATCTCTGTCATATTTTAATAGCATTAAAGGTTTTTTGTTGTAGAAAACAAACTGTTTGCATCCGTTTAAGCAACAAACTCTTGTATTTTATTATAAAACCCTCTATAAATGTATAAGAGAAACGTCGGCAAATAAGTAGTTGTTAACTATTTTTTGTTCTATCTGACCCCACCCCCAACTATCTCCTTCATATTTTGAAAAATATGCTCAATCATTTATAAATATTATGTATTTTTATTGTATTTTTCATAAAGTTAGTAGAAATATACTTAGCACCACTGTGAAGTAAGCCATCAATATGTTTTTCCCAAATGCCTTTGGGGATATGTGCTACATACATGATTTTGGTGAAAAAACTGAATCAGCAGTTTTTCAAATTTCATCACCTCAAAATGTCAAGTTTTGGGAGAATCACACTAATCAGGTATTTTTCATTAATATTAATTAGTAATATGTACACTCTAATTATAATTCTAAATTCATAGTTTAATAATATGTAAAAACATAATCTAGTGTGCTCTATCATTTCTGTACTACAAATACTATATAATATAAAAT
>NW_027106351.1:8679-9300 GCF_000696795.3 Halyomorpha halys | reverse complement strand
GATGTTTGTACTAAGACTTTAAAGACAATCATTTACCTTAGAAAAAAAGTTAAAATTCATTTAAAGCAGTACATAAAATAATATGGAAAATATAGGTAGTGGTGAAAAAACTTCTTACCTGTAACTATTTTTATTTCTTCTTTCTGTTCATTTGTATATAGTTGTCTCTTCACTATTTACAGAATTTTTAAACCTTCCTTAGTTTACTTTTTTGTATCATATTATCCTACAATCTCAAAGTATTTTTAGTTGTTTTTGTGTCTTTTTAGCCTTGATGAAGCTCTATAGTGGGGCAAAACGTTGACAAATAAATATTTGATAACTATTTTTTGTTCTATTTAACCGCACCCCCTGCCCCCCCGACCATCTTCTTCATATTTTAATACCATTAAAGGTTTTCTCTTGTAGAAATCAAACTGTTGTCATCCGTTTAAGCAACTAACTCTTGTATTTTGTTTTAAAACCCTCTCTAAATGCACAACAGAAATGTCGGCAAATAAATAGTTGTTAACTATTTTTTGTTCTATCTGACCCCACCCCCAACTATCTCCTTCATATTTTGAAAAATATGGTCAATCATTTATATATATTATGTATTTTTATTGTATTTTTCATAAAGTT
>NW_027106351.1:7222-8259 GCF_000696795.3 Halyomorpha halys | reverse complement strand
CTTCACACTTTCATCTTCAACTGGAACTTTAATTTTACTTAATCTTTCATTTATATCCTTCCAGAGAGTTTGATATTCATCAATAGTAGCTTGAATTTTAACGATGTCTTCATCACTACACCATTTCATTACTTTCAGTCCAGATAGATCAGCTTGCCTCAAGGTTTCACTTTCGTCTTGTAATGATTTCTCTATCTCCTGAAAAATGTACAATATTGATTAAGGCTCTTTTCCATCATAAATTGAAATTCCTTCAAAAGTTTTCTAATGAAAAAAAATCAGGAACTAAAATAAGACATTTTCTATAATGTCAAATAAATAAACATATTAATCTGTAAATATAATCAACAAATAAGAAATATTTACCTCTATTTCATGTGATTCTTGAACTTCTGCTAGAGTAAGAAGAGCATCGACTTTAGCCATAGCAGTGACTGCTTTGGCCGCAGATCTTGTCCACTGTTCCCTATCAGTTCCTCTTGTTCTTATTTCTGTAGATAACTCACTTGCTCGCCTTTTAAGCTCTTCCCATTTTTTCAAGAGGTTTTCAGGAACTTTCAAAACTTCTTCAGGCAACTTGTATTCCGAGTGCAATGAAAGGTACATTGCATCAACATTACTAAGTCCGCCAGAATTACCACTGTTCAAATCTGTGACTAGTTTCTGAAAAAATATTTTAAAACATTGCTATAAAATGATTGTTTTGGTAAGTTTAAAAGTAATATAAAAATGAAGGGGCCGACTAACAATAAATTAAATTTCAAAAGTACAACTAGCTAAAATATTTAACACATATAAGAGTATATGCAGATCAGACTCATTGTGAGACATACTAAGGTATGACTATATAGATCTCATATATTATATTATTAATCATTGGTGATTTACAATATAAATAAAATTGTAATTTATACTTTAGGTTAGTTAACTAATAATTAGTTCATACTCACAGTAATATTCTCTTCCATATCCGGCAGCATGACTAGGTTTGCAGATTTCAATTGTTTTTCTGAATTTCCAATTTTGGTATCTAATTC
>NW_027106351.1:0-270 GCF_000696795.3 Halyomorpha halys | reverse complement strand
TTTCACAATTTTTGTATAATCATTATTTTTTGCTTCCAGTAACTGATAAATGAAATGTATAGAAAGGGAAAAAATTGCGATCCTACAAAATTTTGAATTTGAGTTTTTGGCAGACATACACGTTTGGAGGTCACCTGAGTCCAAATAACCAAGTTTGGCAAAATGGTATCTGTTATGTAAACAATCTAGCTCAAAAATAAAAAGTCGTACAAAACTGAAATTACATATTTAGTGCATGTGTATGTATAGGACGTTACTGCAAGTTTTTCA
>NW_027106350.1:414409-416389 GCF_000696795.3 Halyomorpha halys | reverse complement strand
TATATATTGATTTTAGAATCCAGTCTGAATACCAGAAAGCAAATCATTTGGTAATAAAGTTATTAAGGAAAAGATTTTGTTCATGTTCATTCAGCCAGTATGATCGAGGTAATTGGTTTTGTTCTGGGAAAATGGTTTCAATGTGAAATTCCGAAAGTTTGTTAGGGTTTGATTGCCCGAATGCATTTTTTTTTTCGTGCCAGGGTTAAAATTACATTATTCCGTTTAACTTATTCAATGAAGTCATAACTTGTTAATTAGGCAGAGCAATGATAAATTATGAAAGATTAAATGACTTAACAAATTCTATTGAATTTTTAATTATACATTACATATCTAATAATTACAAAGCTAACAACCAGTAGATGAATGTTGAGAATAAAATGGTTAGAAAAGAGCTACAAAGTAGGAAATGATTAAAAAAAAGTGCAAAACTGTACCCTCTCCCAAGAATAAATCTGTCTTCTGGCATTTTCTTGCAAAATAGTTGTGATTATTTCTTATATTGAATAGGTGCAGTATCCGTTTTAAGCAACGTGAAATCGTTTGTGTAATACACAATTTTCATTCATGGTACATAGGTTTTAATTCATCAGGAAAATATTTAAAAGCAATGATATTTTTTTTTTTGTAAATTATAAGAGAATGAACAAATTATTTAATTAAATATATTTATTTTTGAAATAACTAATATCAAAAAAATTAATTGACCAAGATTTGATCATCTGACAAACGAAATTATAAAGTTTATATATTTTTTTCAGTTCGTATATAACATTTAAAAGTTTATCTTGTAACTTTTACCCTCAATGTCACTTGAATCTGTATTAATTTCACTCACGTTGTTGGGAGATGTGGATAAATGAACTGTAGAACTATTCTATGTTGCACTAAGCTTCTCAGCACGTGGGCTCATTACAACCCTGTCAGTACACGGATTGCACGGTCCACAAACTCCAATATTCCCCCACAGCAACTGTCCAGATAATTTATATACCTACATTCATCTGTAAGTGCGCTTCATTTATCCATTCTAGTTCTGAGATCTAATTGTGTGTTAACTGTCCCTTCAATTCCACAGGTCTACAAAAAAAATTTTTTTTTTTTATTCTAAGAATTAGATTTTGACTTTATACATCAGAAGACAAACAAAACGTTTATTTGTTACGTTTGATTTTTAAAAAACTATAAAAATATTTTGAATTTTAATTGATATTAACTAAAGAACTCTAAAACTGTTTCTTTTTTTTAAGTTCATAATATTTTTTACTATTTTTAACTAAAATACGCAACCACTAATTTCAGATACAGCTCTTCAACCATTTACCATTTTCTCCCAATGATAAACAATTTTTTTTTATGGCCTTGTTATGTAAAATATCGTCAAAAACATTTCTTTATATTTAGGCTCAGTATTTTTTTAAAAATTGCGGACAGCCAAAAATATTGAAAATTGAAATAATAGATCACGATATAAAAAAAAAAAAAAAGAAATGTTCAAGTATCAGTAAATAAAAAATCATAATCGATAATCATTGTATAAACGATAATGATAATCTTTATATTCACGGAAAACCTATTGTTATAAAAACTTACCGAATTATATGTGGTAATTATAACTTTTTAAAATATATGTGAAATGATCAATAAACGAGTTCTATTGTTGAATTCTATTGTTTGTAATTTTTATATTAATTTCAATTTAATAAATAATTAATGATTAGAACTTTATTATTTTTTTTTCAAATTTTCTCTCTGGAACTTCATTATTTAATTAAGGTATGTGCCATTTTAGGAGGACCATTGAACCAAGACATTCTTTATAGATTGAAATAAAACCTATTCAAATTTATTACCAATAGTTTTTAGGACATTTTACATTATTTCGATATTTTGGAAAAATTGACAAAGTTACAAGAATATTGGTTGGTAAGGAATGGTCATACAGAGCTCATTTTGATTTCAAATTGTAATATATAT
>NW_027106350.1:407655-411844 GCF_000696795.3 Halyomorpha halys | reverse complement strand
TATATTGATTTTAAAAAGAAATAGTTTTATAGACAAATTGTTAAATAGAATTTGAGAGAAAAAATGTCAATATTTGTTTATTTTAATTTCTTTATTTAATTTAACTATCGATTAAAATATAGAGTCTTATTCAACCTAAAAAAAAAAAGGAAACACAAGTGACTAATGTTCTTGATAATTTGGTTAATTGTATTAACCAGTGGATTTGAGTAACTATGAACCATTCTCAAAATTAAGCATGTTATTGTTTTAACTTTAACCTTTCGTTTTGGGTTTATACTAAACTATTTTTTTTTAATGCACAAAAATTCGGTATCTAGTTCTGATTATATGTTTTCACTTAGTAAACGTATAAATTATCCAAAACTTTGATTGAAGAAATATATATGTAAAACAATAATAATAAAGGAATTACCATTTTAGATTTAAAATTTTCTGGTTATTGTGGGAAGCCACTATCACAAAAGCAATACCATTGTATATATACACGGTATAAGCAGATGTTTCCAAGAGTCTACAGGAGTAAGTTGAACCTCCGTTAACTAATAGACCTGACAAAGCAGGCTGGGACATCTATTGGAGAGAGGAGATTGCAGGGATTCCAGACAAGGAGGAATCCGATCCTATCTTATTGGGCTCGCTTTAACAAGGTGCAATCGGATGGCTGCAGATTAGTATAACCCGTAATTGAGTACTTGTCAGCTTATGCAGATATCCTTGTTGGCTGGTATGTTTAATATGTTAAGAAAGCTTTTGTCAGGCTCCAAGAGTGGGGTTAATAATAAATGAAGCTTGATGAAAATTTCCGAGAGTGGAACGGAGAACCGCAAGTTTGATGTATATACAATGAGAGGAACCAGGATATCAGGCAGTATATAACCAAGGAAGAGTAGGGCTTAGATTGCTAAATTCATGTTATATACATAAAAATTCGTTTATATAAAAACTGTTTGCTATGAAATATAATAATCAGAATATAATAGCGAACACCTTTCACTACAAAACCACAATCAATATGCTAGAAAACAATGTCTGTTTTTGTATTTAATTGTTTAATCATCGACAGAGATCATTACATGAAAAAACTAGAAACCTTTAGAAATGAATATTAGCTGTTGTTACACCAAGTCACAGATATTGCGAATGGCATAATATTTCTTGAAATCAACTAAGATCTAATATAGTTAAACATTGTCCTATTTCTCTGGTGCAAAATAAAAATAAGCACAAAATTAAGGCTAAATTAAGTCACTACTTTTTCATCACAAGATGCCAGAAAGCATTCATTTTACGAGACGACTTTACCAAGGGAGGAGCAATAAGAGTCCTATTAAATTAAGCAGCTTATGTTCTGGCCCAGTGACGATAAGAAAGTTTATAGTGGCTTCCTGGAGTCCTCGAGGCCAGGGTTCAAATTAGCAATCTCCTTGGAAGAATAAACAATAAAGTTAGGCCACCAAGTTCCATGGTCCAATAAGGAGTTAAAATTAGTCCGATGATGGCACAATCCATGAAAATATTTAGCGAACATGAAATCATTATAATAAAACATCAAGATTATATTTTAATCCATTTTTTCAAGCCTTACATCTGATTTTTACTAGCGTTGAATTTGTATTCAAAAAAGATGATTATTGAAAAATGTAAAATTAAAATTAGTTAGGAAATGAAAGCAGTATTGAATATTTGTAAAAAAAGAATTGTATTATAAATAAGAAAAAAAAATAAAAATAAGATAACATTCTATTTAAAAATTATATTCTATACAGGATGTTACAGGAAGAAGTATGAGCAATTATGGGAGGAATAGTTAACCAAAAAAGTTGTACCACCAATTTCACCTTTGCATCTCTTTCCGTTGTGGAAATTTTTAAAAGTTACTTCCAAGAAACCCATATTTTTCCCATTAAAATCAATCTTTCACTACTGTGTAGAGAAATTTATTGTATTTATCTTTTTACCTTTTAAACTTTTTTAAATACTTTTTTTTTATAAATACTAATAATATTTATTTTAAGTTTTTTGTAAGTGAAAAAAAGACCTGTATTAATGACAGAAATATTATTGTACAGTGTTACTTTTTTTATTACTTCTTGAAACTCAAAAATCAAAAACTTAGACAAAGCAAGCCGTTTGTCTAGATTTCGTTCTAAATAGCAGATATGTTCGTCTAGGATAAATGGAATGTCATTAAAGGACATTATGGGGGATCCATAGTTTTACGACTAAGGGTGAAGATGATTTGATTGGATTTGGGAATATTAAAAAAAAAATACGCATTGTTCATTCAAATTCAGATTAGTGAAAATATGTGTGCTTTATGCAGTTTTTTTCCACTTATCTATGTTGTTCAGAAACAAGGCCAAAACAATAAAAATAAATATAACAATGGCAGTGTCAATGGAGAACCCTATTAGGTTTTATTATAACCGTCAAGGCTTTGAAGGGGATCTAGGTCATGAAGACGCCTGATAAATGATGTTTGCAGAAGTGCTGCCTGCACCTTGCACCACAAACTGACAGCAGTTCACTAAACATGATAAATAGCTCTTTCTATGATAAATAGCTTAATAGACTATAATTAACTTGTCAACCCAATTTTCTTGTAATTTTGTATCTAATATTTTTGTTTTAGATATATACTAAATTAATTAGCTATTCCTAATAAGATATAAAAGGTACGAAAAAAGTATTTTTTTTGAGAGGGTGTATGCCAAAGTGAATAGGATGCACCGCTACAACCCATTAAACCTGATCCTGATGCAGTAATTTGTAAGGAAGTATTGTTACTAGACCTAGGGTTGTGCAAGGAGGTGATTTGGTCAGAATTACGCTGGACTAAGATTTTTCCGCAATTAAGGGTACCCACTTTATGAGGCTGAGTGGACCCCGAAGGGCTCCCGAATCAGCCGGATTTCCACCCTGGGTCTTTGGCAGAAGCACCACAGTTTCAGATCACTGAACCGCCCCGCTCTCCAAATAGGACGTAATAGGTATTAATAGATTAATATAAACCACTGTCCGTAATTAGTATATGTAGAAATAGAATTCTACATACACTATTTGGAGCACTCCATTAAACTTACTTCTTTGGAATTTTCATTGGATTTTCCTTAAAAATCAGGTAATCTTATCCTAAAATTTAATTCCGTTTTGATGATTGTATATTCCGAAACACAAAATAGGACAAAGAAAAAAAATTATTTATTTTATTTTGTAGGAAAATCGTACATGCACATTTGAAAATAACGGAAATTTGTTCTCCTATTAATATTATGTTTTTTTAATCAAAAGGTTATGTCGGATTTGCATAATCTGATTTTCTCGTAGTTTTGTTGAGTTTGCATAAAGTCGGAGTCGTGGGTCTCATTTTCCGATGCCCCCCTCCATGCCACGGACACCAGAAGACCCCGAAGTCGCGGCGACTGCGAAGCCGCTCTCCCTATATCATCTATTGTTGCGTGCAAGCCAGGCCCTGGCAACCACGCCAACATACATGACATGCCGGCCAGCCTCTGAGAAAGAAGACGTTTTACGAGGACCGGACGACAAGTACATGGTTTTCACTATTTCGACTACTAGTCTACTTGGACGATAGCAACCGGACGCTGAAGTAACCGCGACTGCTATACTTCCAATCCAGTCAGCCAGATAAGCAAATATTCTCTATATCTCTAAGACCACCCTAAGTTTTTTTCTTAGATTATAATAATTCGCATTAAACTAACACACTAACACGATTCCCCTCCAGGGAATTAATATTTTAATTTAAAGAAATATAAGTGTTATGAACAAGCAGAAAAGTGTCACAATTAAACTCCCTTTGCTCCACACTTATTAAATACAATCGGGTTACTTGAAGTACAGCACGGACAGGTCCCGATCTAAACAGGTTACATTGGTCTAACTGTTTTAAGCTTCAGGATTTTTATCTCCATCTTCAGAATTAAAACTCAACAATTTTAATTACATTATCTCAAAAATCGCAATAAAATAAAGTAAATAAAAATGTTTATAGATACATTGTAATACAATAAGATAATTTGAATTATGTGTTTCATCAATATTGATATAATGTTTAGTTTACTAATTAAACTCTAAAACTAATTCCTCAACTCCCTAAAGTCAATTTACAAAATTACATTTGAAAATATCCATTATCTTAAAAACCTTATTTTTGTTATATATA
>NW_027106350.1:393908-407600 GCF_000696795.3 Halyomorpha halys | reverse complement strand
ATATATATATACCTTAGAGGTTATAATAGTAGCTCGAGAAAATGCGACGTTAAATAGTATAACCCCATAAATTGAACGAAATAAACCACAGCTTCATTTGATTTTGGTTTATAACCCAAAAATATGTCTATATAAAAAAAAATATAACCCAATATGCTAAAAGGTTATTTTATTGACTGATAAAACGATAGTGATAATTTTTACTAGTAGTCATAAGTAACGTAAGAAAGATGTGAGATAGATGATTAAAATAATTACTGTGAGAAAAGTAATGCAACTATTGCAGATACTATGATTATTTATTATGAAGCTTTGGAGGTTTTATGAAGGGTTTTTATTTTGGATTATGTATGTTGGACAGAAAAATTAATTTTTTAAAGTAAAATTTTGTTAAATAATGGACGAATAACATACACAAATTAATTCCTTTTTTATTTTAACATATGTGTATTATTCCGGAAAATTTATAATACTAAAGAAATACTGACCTCATTTGACTTGAACCATTAGGTTAATTGTTTCCCGTTGTTACCCAAGGGGCTGATTTTTCCTTAATAGTTTATTGATTAACGAGAATCTGATTAAGTTGATTTTTAAATCCATTTTCTGAGGACCATTTAGTATTTTATTCTTACAAAAGTCAAATTCAGTTTACTTAAATTAATTTTCCTCCATTTGTGAAAATAATTGAGGGAAAAATAATTTTGATTAATGTGTTGCTGGCGGTCAAGTGAATTAGGTACGAGGGCTGGTCAGAGCAAAAAATGTATCTGACTGCTAGAATTTTTTATAAATATTAATGCAAATATCAAAACAGTGGAAATTTGTTTGATATCTTTCAACAGAAACAGTCCTGATGAAGCTCTGTAGAGTGGGGGGAAACGCCAGAAAATAAATAGTTTTTGTTCTCTTTGACCGCACCTTTGACCATCTACATATTTTGAAAAATACGGCCAATCATTTATACATATAATATTTCGACAATCAAAAACCCAAAATAACTTTTAATTCATCTGGATACTTCTAAATTTTAAACTAACCCAATTTGGACCTAGGTGTTCCAAAACTGTAGGGCTCCTAACAGTTTTGGAACACCTGCATGCGTTGCTGCATGTTTAGGAACATAGGAGACTCTTTACTTTTATGAATTAATCATATTAAAAAAATAGATTCGAAGCAGAAAAAAAACTTTTTTTATGAGGGATAAGTCACTTTTCGTTGAATCCCTTATATATGCCAAAATATTTCAGATCTCTGTTAAGTAGGTCCTCGGATATAAATCTTCTGACGAGTGATGAACTGTCTAGACTCCATTTATGTCATGTCGTTTCTTATCTTTAACAGATCAGAACTGATGAAACTTTAACTGGTTGATTTGATTCTGATATCTGATAAATATTGATAGTTTACAAACACGGAAAATTGAATTTAGATTCGTTTGGAGTTTACTGGGAACTAGTGAAAAAGATTAATCAAATGGAGCAAGGCCTTGAAGAGGTCTCCGAAGAATTTCATTAGGGCGGCATTAGTTCGTCCAGTCTCGGAGCTCACATTCTTATCACATCCTTGCCCCTCCCCCTATTGAACCCCTGAACTCCAGGATTGACTCCTCGATCAAATGTGTATAAACAATTAACTAAATTAGTTTTTTAAATAGTTTTTCTATTTTTTTGTTTAATACTTTAATTGTAATAAATGTTATTTATTTAATGATAAAGGTTAAATAGAACTAGTGAAATAAAGTATCTTTATATTTCAGGATTATTATAAAAAAAAAAAAAAATTATCACAACTGAGTCTATTTATCCTTCCAACCACTGGTGTTCCTCAACGTAGCATCCTTGGTCCCCTCATCTACTCAATCAATACAGCTGACTTCCAACCCATCCTTATACTATCCTCACCACACATGCTGATGTCACATGTAAGGTTTGAGTAATAAAACGTTAATTGCATCCCAAATTATGCAATCCCATATCAAAACCGTTGATGATAGTGTCGAAACTAGAGGATTAAGGCCAAATTACAATTTTATATTTTTGACACCACTCAATATATATATACATACATATTACTATATATACTTAGTCGAAACTCAGAAATAAAAATAATGAATAAACAGAAGAACAGATAAAAATAAAACCAGTAGTAACACTATATATTTTATTTTATTTTTTATTATTATTTTTTTAAAAACCAAGTTGACAGAGGATTTCAAATCTTCAAACCAATATCCACCCGGATATAGAACGGATATATTCTAGTAAGAGAACCGTGTATTATTGTTTTTTTTTAGTATATGAATAATTCAGAAAAAATCCATGGTGCTTTGCAAAACTACCTATATCCAACTAAAACGGTTTTATACTGTAACACTGTTTATATCCAGTGTTTTAATTAAATGAAAACATTTTCTTTTTTAAATCATTTAATGTAATTTACAACTGTACAAAATAATACAATAAGTAAATATGTTGCATGTTTCATATACACTTGAAAATCTTGGAAAGGAACCACCCATTGGTGGTACTTCAAACATTAATTTAAATTATAAGGTCCCGTGGCCATCTTATTTTCAGACGCCTCGGAGGATTATCTGGAGTTGTTAAGGATAAAAGATTGAGAATTAATGGTTTAGGATGGTTAAGGAGTTTGGAATGAAAAGACGCATATCTGTAAATAAAAACATTTAAATTTTTTTTTTTGTTACTTGTTAAGTTGGAAATAATTTGTTCAAATATCATTTTTTCTTATGCTCCAAAACTTGTTTCATATATTAATTTGTATACTGTAAAATACGCTGTATTCATCCTAAATTATTAGTATTAAATAAACGCGTGTTTTTTTTTTCATTTCCAGCTGTTAATACTCAAATTTCAATAGTCAACATTTTTTAACAACAGAGTACTCAGTTTAACGAATATTGGTCTGTTTCGAGAAAAAAAACTTACAATAGATATTATGAGTTTGCAAGCGACGCCCTCAAAGTGTATTTACAATATATAGATATATACATACTTAAATTTGTATTTGTGTGTGTCAGTGTATGTTTCGTTTATTTCATTATTTTTTATCTTGATATGAGAATATGCATGCTGTTGATAACCAGTGAAATACCTTTCACTTGGATATTTTGATGACAACTGATCGACTTCAATTAACTTTCCAATTTTCCCTCTGAAATATAAAGCGAAAACAGAACAGGCTATTTGAAATCAAATAAATGGAATGCGACACTCTATAATCGAATTCCGATTAACAGTGATGAACTGGGATTTATTGCAATAAACTAAGCGATAAGGTATCAAAAGCTAACAAATACTAGGCGTGGAATTAATATTGTGCCCAATAGCAACAGGGAATAAGGGGAGAGGGTGGGCAATATTGCGTGCAACACTAGCAGGGAAAGGGATTGTTGGGATATTGCGAACGAGATTTCGCGGGCAGATCTTCACCGCGCCAGTAATCCCTCCAACACCTGCGTTCCCGGCTCAGTCCTAAATCAAATTAAATTCAAAGTAGCTTTTCACTCGTTTCAACAGGTCTGATAACAATTCTCCCGTTTACCGCCTTTCATTTAAGGAATAATATATTAGATTCCCAGGCGCTCGTTGGAAATGCTACAACTGGCTTCTTCCATTAAATCACCCTTTCCTACACACCTTAATAATTAATATAATTCTAGAAAACATTCATTGAGAAGGTAAATACTCGTATAATCTGAATCAAAGAAAATTCACAGGATATATGAGCGAAACATATTACAATCAACCAAGTTTTTTCTATACTCTTTTATCATTGCTAACTATATATTAAGGACTTTATTGAATAAAATCTGATTACGATAATAAAGTTGAAAAAAAAAATTAAGAGAACTTGTAATAAAGTTGTGATATTAAAAACTTTTAAAAAATATTCCATCTTTATAGTATCTTATGTGCTTTAATTTAACTCGTGAGAGGTGTAGCCTTGAGTATTTTGCTCTATATTTTCTATATTTTTCTAGCATTTCTTCTATTTTGTGTATAATTGTATTTTTTCTACCTTATTTATTTTATCTAGATGGTCTTAAATGTTTATTAATTTATGCCAGTAACTATTAACTATTAACTATATTCAACTTATTTTTGAACCGGTACTCCCACTCCTATCCAGTGATTTCTTCTCCACCCACACTTGATGGTAACTCCACCCGGGTCAATAAGTTTCTCTGTCTATTTAAAATTTGTCTTATTTCATCCCACTCCTGCACACCTCTTCTATCCACTTCTTTCCTTATTCATTTTTTTCTGAATATTCTATATTTATCTTATTTACCTTTTAATTTCAAATTATGAAGAAGATGGTGAGTGGGTGCGGTCAAAAGAGAATATAAATAATTAACTATTTATTTTGTCAAAATTTCACCCCACTTTGTAGTAGCTGTTCAAGAATAGAGCTATCGAGACTTTATTCTCTACAAGCTCTACAATGTGGGGCGAAAAGTTGGCAAAATAAATAGTTGTTAACTATTTTTATTCTCTTTTGACCGCACTCCTCACTATGTTCTTCATAATTTCATATTTATTTCAGCTTATTACTTTCTTGATATGTGACTACAAACAGGAATGAACGTTCGGGTGGCCGTTTAAGGTTCCAGGGCTTAGTAATGAGCGGATCCTTGAAATATAATTAAACACTAAACCAACGGGTAAACGGCCGAGGGATAGACCGAAAAAAAGCTGGAAGGATTGCGTTAAAACTGATTTATTTGAATTGGGTTCGGATGGGCATCACTGGAAGGATGTATGTGGAGAGCGATTGGTGTTATCGGCATCGAACCTTCGGGTTCATAAGGCCTTTATTATTATTATTATTATTATTATTATTATTATTATTATTACTTTTTACTCATTTGTATTACTGTGCGTCTTTTATTCATTGTAGAATATATTACGTTTCTTTCTAGCCCATTGTATCATATATATCTTTTTCATTCACACATTTCATTTTTCATTTGTTTATGTATTGTTAATTATTAAGTCATTACTTAAATATTTATTATGTTAATTTCATTTACTCATCATTCAAATTTTATTCTACAACTTTATTTCATTATGTTCATATCTTTGTTTATATCAGAATTGTCTGTTTTAATAAATTTTTTCATTATTTGTTTTGTACATTCCATAACTCTAATATATTATACTTTATCATCTATTAGTATCAACTACTATCTATTTAGTTTATTGCTATGTATATTTCCAATTTGTTATTCTTTTCTTTTTCTCTGAATGAAGGTTGCTATCTCGTTTTAATAAATAAGTTTTACTCATTTATGTATCTTTACATAACCCATCCCCGACCATCATCTGCTTATGTAAGATAAAACATTTTTGAGGTTTATTAAATTACTTTAATTAAGGTGAAAATTATACTTTTTCTAAAATATTAGTTTATTTATAATCATGAATCTATCTTTTTTGTTTCAGGTAAGAAGATGTTTATATCATGCATTATAGTAAGTTTAAAACTTATTTTTTAAATATTTATTTATTGCTATTTACAACTGTACATTATAATACTTTTAGTAAATCTGATCTAAGTTAAACGGAGTGTAACAGGCGTGTAGAGAAACTACCCATTGGTAGCATACTAATGACATTTTACATTAGCTGGTCTCGTGGCCATCTTCTTTTCAGGCGTCTCGGAGGATTGTCAGGAATGAAAGAGGATGCAAGATTAGAAACTAGGGGGTTTGAGTGATTAGAGAGTTTATAATGGAAGGAGTGATATCTGGTTCGGACTAGATCGGTTACATAGGGAACATTAAGGTCTTTTGTGACAAAGTAAGGAGCATTGAGGATTTTGGATTGTAAAGATTGAATACGAGAGGAATTCGAAGGTTTAGTGGAGCCCCAAAGCTCAACTCCATATGTCCAGATTGGCCTTATTACAGTCATGTAGATCAGTCTTTTGTAATGTGTTAAAACTTTTTTTAAAACTAGATTTCAGGTAATTAGTCAATCACTGAATAATTTAGGAGTCATAGATCTCGAAAATACATACTTTTTAGACCGTCAATAAACCCAATGCGATGTTTAGGAAACAACATTAATTAGTAACTAAGTTTGTATTATGCTTTATCCACCTCTATCATTATCTGTTAATGGCAACATCCACTGTTTATTATGGATGCCACTTTTACAGGTATAATAAATCTACAACATGTATGTCATAAGAACAAAAATAATTGCTTAATGAAATTCTTTTTTATATATTTTTTTAGTTGTTAATTATATTTTCCGATATAAGTTTTCATGTCTACGTTTAGGTTTTTTTTTAGATTTTTATTTCTTTAATAAAAAAAAGTGTATAATAGATCAGAAGGATTTTATAGATATGTGAATATAAAAAGAAATGAACGTCGTGGCTGATTATTACAATTCTTATCGCAAATATTTTATAAAAACGGTCTCTCTGAGGAACTGTTATTATTATTATTAGTGCGACAGACCGTGGAGGTCCTAGGTCTAGTGCGATGTACTTAAGAAATACATCGTGCGTTTCATGACGTGGTTTTCATAGGGTGGGTTCGTCACTCCCACGCCTATTTTTGTAAGTGGCACTCATTGGCTAACGGGCCTCACAAATGCTCGGGGCGGGAGAGGCTGTGAGTGAGTATTGCATAATTATATGTTTGAAAAAATCCTGGATAGGGCCAGGGACTGGAACTCGCAACCTTTGGATTGTCAGACAGGTGCGTTACCACGCTGCAACCGGCACCCCTCAGGGAAACTGTTAGACAGTTGAAATATATCGTGTTTTAGATATTCTATTAAAACAGATTTAATATGGTAGGAAACTAGGAAAGAAGGTTATCTAATAGGTTATAGTGAAGATAATCTTCCTTAATATGACAACTTTTATTCCAAAACCATTTTTTACTAAGAAATGACGTTTCGGATCGAATTGTTCCATCTTCTAGTACTGTAGTCTTCTACTTTTCATAGTAATAATTTTATTGTACTATTAATTCCTTATTCAGTTTATTATAAATCTGTTAGGTAATACAAGTAGATGATCAAATTAAGCAATTCTAAGAAGTTCCATTTAAAATGTATTGATTAAAATGGAAATAGGAGGAGAGCCTCCAAAACGTTATCTTAAACTGTAAAATTCTTAATAAGTAATATTAAAATATTATTTACTAAGAAATTTACCAATTTCATAGTTATAATTTTTCTTTCTACACAGACACACATACTATTTTGCGAGTTTTCATTTGTTTTTTGCCTGCCGTTTTTCGAGTAAATCCAAACAAGATTGCTGTAACATACCATGCATAAACGTGTATATATGCTATTTCAGTTTGTGAAACATTTCAGTTATAAGCTAGACATTTCACAAACAAAATACACACATATGCGGCCACATCAATTTACGATACTAGGTTATTTGGACTCTGGGGACCTCCGTCCCGAAAAATGTTTCGCAATATTTCCTCTCACTATTTTTTTTATTATTTATTTGTTGGTTTTTTGGGATAACCCCCATACAAATAGAGATGGCTACAACTCGATATAGTGGTATATTAACTCTTTCCCTCTATATATTCCAGATATTGATAAGTAAAAGTAAAAACATATTGAGAGAATTTTAAGAGTTTCAATTCACAATTCGTAATTTTATTTTATTTTTTATTCTGAATACTATTTGATATCTTCTATTTTAGACTATAATAATTTAATTACTCTTGACGTGAAAACATCAAAATATCGTCTTCTTAATTTCTTCCTTCTACGAAACCTCTACGCTTATAGGGACTAAGCGAAGAAAATAATAAAATTGGGAGATAAATCCCGGTGTGAGGAGAACTGATAAATATAAACAGATTGGCACACAATATTGGAGAGGGAGCTAAGCTCGCAAACTCTCCTTCCTGGATTGTTTTCCTTGGAGTTTAGCTTCTCTACCTCTGACTTCCTTAGCCAGTCTATACATCATTCCAGAAGATATACAGGAAGGGCCTTCCTTAATAAATCAAACGGATTATCCTCTTCTTTTAGGGGACTACTGATCCTCCTTTGTCGGCATCATTAACGAGGCAAAGCCATTTTGTTCAACAATAATGGAATGCCCTTTTACGAGAATAATTCATCTCATTAATTATAATTTTTTATCGGAGCGTTCGTAACTTACAGCTATAATCTTTCTATCAAGTTATAAGAAACTAAACAATATTTATTTTAAATTATGTACTATCATTTTTACATTTTATTTATGCTATTTTATTTTATTGTTATAAAGGGTTATTATTATACGGTTATTGATATGTAAAGAGCTCTTTTTTTAATTAATAACTAAGCAAAAAGGAGCTGTAGCTCATATAGAAGGCTTATTTCACAGTGGTGCTAAATACACTTCCATTACCTTTATAAGAAATCCAATTAAATGTTCTTTATTGTAGAAAAATATTCAAATTTTTTAAATATATTTTTTTTCAATTTCTTGAGACTGGTAATTATTTATTAAATAAATCAAAATCGTATCCTTGTATAGTCTCAACACTTTTTATTATATCAATAGTCCAACGTTTCCTCAAGGACAGTCTTCAGCATAAATTCTCACCTCACATCAAAATTTAAAATTTGTTTTGCAGGCTATTCTACCCAGATCATTAATTTTAAGTCAAACACACCCTATTTTTTAAAAAAATTCACAAATATTTAAAACTTTTAATTTTCAATTTATCCACACTATCACTGCCATATAAATTTGTTTATGTGGTAGTGATAGTGAAGATTGTCCTTGAGGATGGCTGAAATGGCCGAAACGTTGGACTGTTGATGTAATAAAAAGTTTTGAGACCATACAAGGATACAGTTTGATTTATTTAATACATTTTTTTTTTAAAAAAGAGAACCTTTTATTTGTTTTTTTTTTCGTAAAGCGATTAAAATTTAAAAGTAAAATTATGAACAAATATGAAATATTTATGTTAGTCCTCAATTAAACTGTATTAGAACAAACGGTTATAATTTTACTGAAAGATCGTTGTTTGTATATGTGTAATATATTAATAATATTTATTAATAGTTATTATTAGAGTACGGTTAAAAAATAATAACTCAAATAGTAATTAATTTATTGAATGTCAGCCAACGTTTTGCCCCACTTTACAGAGTTTCATCAGGACTAAAAAAGATACAAACTACTAAAATGAAGTATCAAAATAAAATAAAACTAAACTAATGTGGGCTAAATATAATTTAAAATATGTGCAATCTTATATTAAAAATAAAAATTTAAATTAAAGAAACCGAATTTTTTTTTTACTTACATATTTCATTTATTTCATATATTTTCTTCCATAACTTTCATTTCTTAATTATTATTATTAAATTAAATGATTCATATTTCGTTGTTTGTTTGCATTATATAACTTTATATTCTTACTTTATTAATTATTTTATTTTGCTCACATATTTAATTACCTATATATACTTTTTATTTTCCACTTATTTCATTACTATATTCATTATGTACAATTATTTACTATAATCTTTCTATATATCCTCTATTTACTGGTTTTTATTCTGTTTTATGTTCTTAACCCCGATGCCGGATAGAAACTCTGGCCGAAACGTTGCCACTAATTAATGAGTTTTTTAACTTATTTGTGTTATTCTCTGACCGCACCCCCAACCATCTTCTCCTCATACATATTATCCACGGTCAACTATATATCTCATCATTTTGGAATTAGAAAAGTACAAATATACAAGAATTATATAAGTGTATTAGACAATAAATGAAACCGGGAATAATATTAAATATAAAAGAAATATAAATACAGTACAGATAAAAAAAAAAAAAGGGAAAATGAGAAATAAGACTAAAAGTTAAGAAAAAGGGAAAATAATCAACAAAATAGGGCACACACCATACTAAATGCAGTAATTATGAAAAATTAACAGGAATATATGAGATGATGACCGGGGGTGCCGTCAGCAAAAAAAAAAACACAATTAAACAAAAACCTATCCCGATTTGGCACAAATAAATAAGTAAACATGATAAAAAATTAGACAGACAATTAAAAAAAATAATAATTTCCAAATTATGATTGAAAACCTATAACTTTAACAATATTATAACATTAACAAAATATTAACAGTATTAACAATATTTTTTTTAATTAGACCTTTAAAGTTTTTTTATTTAATTTGATTGATCAAATATTAACGTTTCAGTTAATCATCCATATCTTCAAAACAATTCTCAAATTTATATACATAATATTTTGTCATTTAATGGCTCTACGTAATCAAAAACAATATACTAAAAATACAGATACAAATATGGTGCGTTACTTGCATAACACAAATCACAGGAAACAGGAAATCCTTTATTGACAGTGTGTAATTTATTGAAGGAAGATGGTAAAGAAATTAAACTATATAATGTGAGGTTAAATTCATACCTTCTCCAGTGCTGAAACAGATTTAATTTAACAAATTTGATTATTTAACAAAGTATGAGAAGATATAACATAAAATAAAAGTAAACTAAGGTGTAGCTAAATACAATTTGAAATAAATTAAAGAAAATACAAAGTAAATTTTTTAAAGTAAAAATACAATTCAAATTTTTATTGTCTTTAATTTTTTCTTTACCGCACCCAACAATCTCTGTCAAATTTTCCTCGTAACTTTATTTGGGAGCCTCCATCGGGCTCAATTCAATGAAATGAATTCGGGAAAGTCTACAGACTGACAAGGTTGCATACTAAAATCTGGCGAGAGGAAATGAGCTGGCATGATGTGCGTCATCGTCCCATCTGGAAAAATCGATTTAACTTCTTGGTAAGAAATGTCTGTCAATTTACTAAAAACAAAACAGTTTTATCAATATTTATTTAGAATCTTTTTTTATTTAATTTTAAAAGTGCGGTTAACGTGATCAGAGAGTGGACATCTCCTCACTACCTCCTCGACTTTTGCCAAGTGATGTTCCTGCCTCTGGCAGATATTTAGTTTTCTCTAGACATTCGTTTGTATCAAATTGATACGAGCGCCCGTTAGTGTAATTTTTCGCTTGTTAAAGATAACTTCTTTTCGACACAGCCTTGAACTATTTTATTAGTAAGTAACATATTCTCCAGTATATAAAATTTCCTTCATGTCTCCATTTGTATCAATACCATGGGTATCAATTTGATACTTGTGCCCTTCTGTTATATATGACCTTCCCCTTTTTTTTTAGTTTTCGATGCCAAGGGAGAAGAAAATGAATAATTTGCCAATCCAGAGGACTAGACTCTTTTATTTGACGACATTATGCTCCAGATTCCTCTATTGATGATGATGAGGTTAGTGACACTGGTGAATGCGAACAAATAGAAGAAAGAGAAGGATATTATGAATATAATGAGAAAGGAGATGTTAATTACAGAGAAATTTTCACATTGCTCATGAGAAAAAAATGGGGAAAGTGACTAATGAATGAAAGTGGAATAAAAATCAATGAATACTAGTAAACGACAAGGGAAACATAATATTTTGATGAATCATCCCTATACCATCGGACTTGCCAAAAATATTTCTGGTTTAATAGATACGTGGATATTATCAATAAAACTGTGTACTAACAAATACATATCTTCCATTCTGGCAAATCTTTCTAGAGCAAAAGGAGCCAAATTTACCGATCCTGTCGAAATTAAAACTTTCATTAGGCTTTTATAGCTAAGAGAAGTCTTAAAAATAAATAATATGAATCGTGATGAGTTGTAGCAATCAGTTAAGCTATTTGGAATAGTTATACATGTTAAAAGGTTCTAATTTTTCAGTAGATCCATATGATTTGATAACATTAGTACACGCCCAGATCGGGTGATATATGATCCTTTAGCCCCGATAAGCGAAATTTTTCAGAAGTTCACTGTGAACTTTTTACAATTGTATTTTTTTATTTAACTTATAAGTTTCTATTTCTTTGGGCTGATTAATTGCTTTGGTCATTTTCAACGAAATTTTCTGAGATAGATTATTTTTAAAAGAGTTTCTCAGAAAATGATTTTGTATATTTTTATCTTCTTTTAGTTCAATAAAGAAACCTCTTTTTTTGTTGAAATAAGAGTTTGTCTTTAATACCCCTTGCACACGCAATTGATGTTAATCATTAAAGTACTAAAAAATTGTGATATTCTAATAGCTGTATCATTTTGATACTTGCGCCATTTGGTGTTGCTAACCTCTCCCAAGGTTAAATACCAGTATTATTTGATCAATTTTCCACCAGATTAAAAGAAACATCGTACCACTGCGTCTTTGCATTAAAAATTGTTCATCAAAATACTTGCCAATTTAAAAAATAAATAAATAGATTTTGAATTCACAACTGCTGATTATAACGTTACGTTACTTCTTGAATTATCATAACCTTAAACGAATTCTATATCAACACCCCATTAACATGTTTTTTATTACACAGTAAGAGTTCCTTAAAACTCTAAAATACCTGATCCCATCATGTAGTGAGTGTATATACATTATAATTTTATATTTTGTATTGGAACATTTCAGAGGCATACGTCAATATCGATGAACACATTTTATATATTGTTTTTATAACCTATGTACTGTCAATGTAATGACAGAAGCACCCTAGAAACATTGAGATAATATAGTTGCCAATATCCCTTCAGTCGGTTCATCGTAAAGAACAACTGCGTCAGTATAAGCTACTTATGCCTGGCCAGAAAGAGGGCATTCCTGGATATTGTACCTAGCTGGGCTGAAGAGAACGATGCTTAGTCTGATATAATGCTTCTTCCTCCTCCATCCTCCTCGTCCCTCCTTTTTTCCTCCTCATATGGAAAAACTTTGAGAAAATCACTTTTTAACGATCCTAATCCTTGTATTATTATTCTCTTTCTTACTTTTCAAAAGAGAAGATTCTCCTTATTATATTTATCTTATAAAAATTTACAGCCTATATATTATATTATGTTTCGAATTTTTAATAACGCACGAGTTATCAAAGAATTGGTCTCCTACTTCTTACTTTTACTTACCAATATATGGAATATGTAGTAAGATGTACTACTATCGTGCTAAGTTAAGAATTCGAATTTTCGACGGAAATATACGTTTTAAGACCCCATGACTCGAAATAACCGAGACTTGAAAAATGGTGTGTTTGTTTAGACAGTTTGAGTTAGCTCTATAAATGAATGGTTACCATCAGAGGGAATTTATACCAGATAGGTGTTATCCTCATTGATAATAGTGCTTACATTTAATTTTGCTTATTTGAAATAATTGATTTGTTCCTATTGTCAACAATAATAGACAATGAATAAATACAAACAATTCAAGAAAAATATAGACAGGGGTTTAAATCAGAAAACACTGAGACTACTCGATTTCTTCATATTGATTTCATCGTTTATTTTTAATTCTATGTTACCCCATTTCTAGTCTTTTCTGACATAGAAAATTATCTATACGGTACCACCCTATTCTAACATCATGGTGGGGATTAAAGTTTTGACGTGACAACGTCTTATAAATCATTTTGCGGGATGCAATGTTAGAAAAAGTGTCCCGTAACGGAAGTAGATTGTTTTGTTTACATTTAATACAAAACATTATTGGATAACTATAGTAACCATTTAAACATTTTACTTATATAAACTTTTATTTT
>NW_027106350.1:391264-393488 GCF_000696795.3 Halyomorpha halys | reverse complement strand
ACTGTATAAATATTTTGTATAACCAAGCAAAAATAAATATCTGAATTCAATATGTGAACTGGTTTATTATTTCAAATATATAACATTGGATTGATTTTAATTTATATTTATGTTATATTAGGATAGAGTATACGTTGTCACGGAAATATGTCGCCTCGGCGCGAAGCGCCGAGGCCTACATGGGCACGGTTTTTTTATTTCATGGGACCGCCACAAAAATAAATGTCGACTTCCAGGCAGGATTCAAACCGGCGCTGCTGCATTTCCCAGATTGCAAAGACCTACGCCTCAATTCCCTGAGCTACAGACGGCCCTGATTTATTTTATCTGCACACACCTTTGTTATCTATTGTTAAACTGTTGTATTCTTGACAGAAATTGTTGATATTTTTTATTGTCACTTCGAGAACCACTAAGATAAGAATATTCATAGTAAGTGTAAACTATGTGATGCGGGTACCACACCAAATTTTTAATATTTAAAATGTTTCTACTTTTTATATTTTGGTGGCTTATAAAAAAAGATATTACCTATTTTAAACATATACTGTTCATGTATATTGATTTATTTTACAAATAAAATATGAGTTTGATTAAGAGAAGAACCATGTTGATTTTAGTAAAAACTAAATTTTACTTAAATAAATGGATAAAACCACTATTGTTAGATATCACTATTGACTTTATATTGATATTAATCGTATCATTACATCAGCTTATTTTAGAGGACTTAAAGAAAAAAATCTTTGTATGTAATAATGTAAATAAATGATGTGAAAATCAAAGTGATAAATGAGATATATTCTTTCCGAACCTTTGTTAATCTCGACTTGAATAAAGTCAAAAATCAATCAAAATTATTACTTATTATAAATCCATTTGACTAGAAATCATTATTATTTGTAATTCCAAAACGAATTCCATATATACATGACTTCAAAACGTAATAAGTATTATTTTTATTTTACTGTTTCATTATAAGGCAGGAGTTATTTATGGATTTCAGCATTACTAGAATAAGTTTTATGTAAGGACTTTATACTCTTCGCATTGTTCAACAAAGTACCACTTTGCAGATCTGCAAAGTTGGCTGCTCAATTAAATGGACTTAATATTGGTCATTAGTCGTTACAGCGGCTTTAATGAACTTATCTCCATCTCTGGGGTAAGATGTTTGCTATTTCAAGTTTATTTCCATTGTATAGAGCAGAAAGTTGGTAATGATGGTTTTAATGCTGTTTGGAAGGATTCAAGTTTCCCTGGACTTAAAACAATTAAATGGATTGAGACAGAATTTTATTTAATTAATCTTATCATAATATGAAATAATATAAGGCTCTATATATGTCATATTTTTGTAAAAATCGAATCAAAGAAAAACTAATTAATTTTTATTTCTTTATTTGATAAAAAAATGATGTTTTTTTAAGCCTTATTCTTGTAACCTCCGAAGCTAAGAATTTGATATAGATATATAATAATTTTATTTTTACAAGGTCACCGTTTAAATTTTTTTACTCTCCCGCTACTTTATTTTTACTAATATTTTTTTAAAAATTGTTTTAGCTCTTAACGACTCTAAGCTTAGAGCTATATAAAAACCGATGCGTTTATTCAACTTCTCTGTTTTAATGCCCTCTTCTAAATTTCTAGAACATCCTCTTAAATAGTATATCAGAAATCAGGTCAGTCTTTAGCCAAGTTGATGTCCTGAGCCCTTTAAAATTTGGGGCCCTCCAAATTTAGGATGAATTTTCTGAAAAACTTTAAGGTATCAAAAGAATGAAGCAGTAAACCAAATAGTTAAAAAGATGATTTTATTTAATAATAAAAAACTTTAAAAATAAAACATTTACAAGTAGTCAATCACAGGTGTCCCTTTTAAGGGCGGGGATTAAGGCCCATGCCCAGCCATCTAATGGGGTGAAGATTGTTCCAATAGTTATATAAAAAGAGATGGTCTTGGAAATGTATGGTTAACAAGTGATCACAGCCTCATACTACCAGAGGCAGGTATTTCCGGCCCTTCCTGGCAAATAATGCCCTTTTTCAATCATTATACCTTTTTGTTACGTTATTTTCCTAAGGTATCAGGTAGCCAATAAGGTTTATCGTATAAAAAGTGAATATCAAGAAGAAAATATTTTACTTACGGTCTGTTAGGGCGTATTTTTAGATTGTTAGGTTTTAGAAGAGTATAGTGAAAATTATCTTTTTTATAAAA
>NW_027106350.1:386033-389104 GCF_000696795.3 Halyomorpha halys | reverse complement strand
TCTTGGGAAATTTTCAATAAAGCGGATTGTGTAGAATGTTGGGAGCGAAAACCAGATTGGAAAGGATTAAGGGGATTATTAGGTTAAACTATTGCTTATATATTTTTAGAATCATCTAGTTAAACTATTTCTTAAATGTTTTTTTAGTATTATTTAGTTACGTTAATGTGTAAACATTTTTAAGTATTATTTAGTTAAATATGTTTAGTATTAGTAAATTATTAGTTGAATAATTTTCGGAATTATTTAGTAAAGTTAATAATTAAAGATTTATTTTGTATTATTAAGTTAAATTATTGTTTAAATACTATTTAGTTAGTTGTGTTTCTGATCCTAGGTATTTTCATTATTAATTATCTAAAAGCAATATTTTACTTAAGATCTATTATAGTGCATTTTTAGATTGGTTTTAGTAGATCATAGTGATAATTTTCACTATGCTCTACTAAAACTTCTTTATTAAGTAATTTATTTTTCGGTAAAAAATTTTTTATTTAAATATTTTTAGCATTATTTAGTTAAATACTTTTTAGAATCATTTAATTAAGTTTTTAGTGAAATTATTTTTATTACTATTTAGTTTATTTAATGACAATGCTTTCGTGTGATTACACATTTTTAGGTACAACTAGTACTTCTATCGTTGCTAATGTTGACGATGAACTTATAGAAAAAGCTGTTTAAACAAACAAACATGTTTCTGTAATTTTTTAAAAAAATAATTGATAGACAGAATTGGTTGTCCTAATGTGTATATCTTAAGACTGAAAAAACTGTAAAATTATTATTAATATTTTTTTCTTAATTTTATTTAAAAACGTGTTGAACCGTTAATTTAATAAATCATAAACCATATAACATATACCAATTTAATTTTTATTTGAATAGTTACTTAGGAGTAACGAATTTCTCTGAGTAATGAATTAATAAAAAAAAAATTATACATGATATATCTAAATATCTGATAAAGATGGTGGGGCATGAACAAAGTGATATAAACTTACGACCAACGCAGCCTTAAAAAGAGAAGGATCTTAGAATTTTAACGCGACCTAATATCAGGCTGGGACCCCAGGATTGGATATTGCCTGGAACCCATTTCGTGAACAGTATCATTTCCCATTCATGGTCTGCGGGGCTCGTGGTACTGCGGTTAGGGCTAATCTGGCAAGGTAAAACCGTTATCGAAAACGGTATCACAATCGCTGTTATCTCCGTCGTTAACCTGTTATGGAGGTTTGCGTTTATATTTCCCATTCTTAAACAAGCTTCCTTCCTTTCCTAGCTAATTCTTATTATAATAATAAAGAGAGGATTCCCAAAGCGTATTAAAGAATAATAAGCATCTTTTACTGAGAATATGCATAGTAAAAAAAAATCTGCAAATTATTATATACTGATTTGCTATGTCTAAAATTAAAAATATAAAAAATCTCTATACATCTTTAATTTTAATAGGAAATTTTCCTCAAATATTTCTATTTTTTTTTTAAATGCCGACCATTGTAACCATATTTGAAACTATTTACCTACTTTAGTATAAGTAGCATCAGCTTCACATATCATCCTAGCACACGTAAGGAAAGGGAGCATTTCTTTGTCCACTTCTTTTTTTTTACATTCTATTTTATAGTACATTACAAATTAAAAGGTAATTGCAAAAGTGAGTATAATGTTGGAATATAACAACATTATAAATGTCCAACATAAAAAAAATTACCAAAAGGAAATTTTTTAGTGCAATTAGCAAAGATCGGTCTAGAAAATTTCTTTCCATAAGATAAAAATAAAAATTTAGCATTTCTACATTTTTTAAATGTCGATCATTGCAAATGAATATTGTATAGCACGTATTTTCTAATCAAATTTAATAAGCTTTCCAACGGTTGTTTTGATTTTGTGAATTTTCGGAAAAAACACAATAAATTAGATTCTGCCCTTATACTTGAGAATCGGAAATAAGTCAAGTTAAATTTTTTTTGGTTAACTCGAGGTGTAGAATCACAACCCGGAGTTTTTCAACTTTATCCTGTCACACCCTGTAAATGTATATTTACATTATTAATTAAATTATATTAATATATTTTTTAAAATAACAAAATCAATTAAAATGTCTTAAAAAAGTTTCCTTTGGTTTTTATTCTTGTTGTTAACACCGATGTTTTCCTATAATGCTATATGTTGTAAAAATAAGATTTATGCTATTTTAGATATTACAGCTTTCCTGGGATGAAGGGAAAGTATCATTGATCTGGAATTTAGCAAGAGTTTATTCTCAGAAAAAAAAAATGAAAAATAGACAATCTAAGCCGTTTGAAATCATTAATATTAGGGTTATTTGGAGTGAACGTTTCTCTTCAGAGATCAATTTTTTCACGTTTTTCTTTGGAAATGGAGGTCAGCTACAAAAAAAGAGCATTCAATATGGGATTCACTGAGAGAAATCGATTTCTTAGACAGAAACTTTTCTTAACAACCATTGGAACATAGACATGCAAAAAACCAAAATAACACCAGCTTCAGAGATACTTTTATAAACTTAATGCAATTATCATTTTATTTGTTCGAGAAAATATAATTCGTGAACAGCAAAGCTTTGTTACTATAGTTATATTTTCTACCCATTTCTGTTTGGAGAACAAATCGCTGCTTTGCATGAATAGTGGAACTATAAACAAGAAAAATTTTGATTTTATTTTTAATAAGGATGTATTCCAAAGATAGGCTCAATTAAAAATAACGAATAACGTAGACTCCTGTTAAATCAAGCGACTATCCCAAATATAGTAGGAATGTCACAGTGTGAAAACAGTTTACCATACAATATACTAAACACGAAATCATAATTTTTTTTTTGTCAGTAGCATTATACAGCGTGAATTTATCGTTTCTTTTATGCTGGAAAACTGTAAAAACAAATGTAAGGGTGGAGGATAGGTGGATAATAATTAGAGGCACGTATGTAACACGAAATCAATCAAAATCAATTTTAATCTGGGACAGAGTCCCTTCAGAATAACACAAATGTACAACTAACAGAAACCGAATGTTAGTAGAAAATAACAATAAAA
>NW_027106350.1:384126-385872 GCF_000696795.3 Halyomorpha halys | reverse complement strand
ACCAATTAAAAAAATAATAAATAAAAAAGTACAAAGTCACATAGAAGAAAAAAATCGATCTTATTTAAAATATTATTGGTTTCTGATAATATTATACAATGCTAACAATATAAATTGCGTAAACCTAGTAAAATGAATTCTTATTCCAAGTTAAAAATAAATTAATACAAAATAAGTGGAGTTCTGATTTTTATGAGCAACGATTAGCAAAACTGGTACTACAGGCGAGGAAGTTTCCTGCAAATTTGGAACAGATAAGGAATATATATTACTTGATTTGCAGTAATATGGTTGGCAAGGGAAAGGTAACCAACAAAGTTAAGCTATACTTTTTTGAACCTGTTTATCTCCCGACTCTACCGTATGGAACTGAGAGTTCAGTGAGTTTAAACATACGTCATTTATTCACAGAAGTAAGGTATTTCTGCCCAGTGAGTGTCAAGAAACGAAGAGATCGGTCCAAGAGCGAGACGATAAAAGAACAGGCCTTGACTAAAGTGGTTAGGGCATTATGTGCGAGAGCCAACATCCAAAAAAAGTAATGGAAGCTCAAAAAACTGGCACTAGATTAGAGGATACTATATAATAAGCACATAATCAGGTTGGGAATTGAAATCATGTCCTGAGGATGCATTCGCAATCTTCTGATTTCTATCTTTTTTTTTTTACTTTTCTCCATCGTCCAGCAACCTTACGAGTGGTCTTCCTCTACCATGTCTTCTACTAAGTCGGTAATCAAGTAGGCATTTGGAAATTGATTCCCTGAACTCAGGTATTTCGGAAAACTCGAAAACCATTATCCAGGGCATATAAGATGGATTCATGAAACCCGCCTGATTCCATTCCAGTTACTTTCATTACAGAGTTAATGTGTAATATTTTCATGGAAAATGCGACAAAGTCTAGCATTAGTAAGATTTTTATGATTATTATTTTTATTTCTGACTACAGGTATTGCTTTTATATATGAAGTGGAAACATCCGTAGAGATCTCGATAGCGACATTATCCATTTCACCGTCAGCTTATCGTGCAGTAATTCCTAGATACGGCTCCTCTGTAATCCTTGCCAACCGCTGTGAGGCTACGCTAATTAAATGTGATGCCTGGACGAGAACACTGATCAATATGAAGCACCACTCGCGGATCTACATATCATTAGCGTCCTCTAGTCCTTTGGTAACCTTATTGATATGCTAACTCCCTCTTCAACAGGTACACAAACGTTATCCCCTTTTGTCATATCCAACACTTATCTGTCTTGTCAACTAAATCAATTGAATTAGATGTAAAAACGATGATTATCTTACTGGGACTAAATGTTACGAGCGAAGAATTATCAGTAACTGATTCTACAAAACAGTTACAATAAAAAGAAGTGCTATTTGCATTTTAATGTGTTTAATAGTACAATAGATCGCCGTTTTATAAGCTACACATTGATCGTCCTTCGGATTAACCATTATTGTCCTAGTCCTTTGGTAACCTTATTGATATGCTAACTCGCTCTTCAACAGGTACACAAGCGTTATCCCCTTTTGTCATATCCAACACTTATCTGTCTTATCAACTAAATCAATTGAATCAAATGTAAAAACGATGATTATCTTACTGGGACTAAATGTTACGAGCGAAGAATTATCAGTAACTGGTTCTACAAAACAGTTACAATAAAAAGAAGTGCTATTTGCATTTTAATGTGTTTAATAGTACAATAGATCGCCGTTTTATAAGCTACACATTGATC
>NW_027106350.1:325732-383621 GCF_000696795.3 Halyomorpha halys | reverse complement strand
CTAAATGTTACGAGCGAAGAATTATCAGTAACTGATTCTACAAAACAGTTACAATAAAAAGAAGTGCTAATTGCATTTTAATGTGTTTAATAGTACAATAGAGCGCCGTTTTATGAGCTACACATTGATCGTCCTTCGGATTAACCACCTAATGAGATTATAAAAAAAACAACAACGAAAATCAAGCGATAGGTGTAAAAATTAGGAAAAGTGAGAGATTTAAATTCTTTAAATGTTGAAAAACAAAATAATATCTGTCTATTTATAAGCTTTTAGTGATCACCGTGTAATATTTTATTTTATTCACTCAGCGAATTAAAAACCTAAATCCTAAACAGTTAAAAAAAGAAAATGAACCAAAATATAACGTAAAATGAAAATATTAGAACTAAAAGGCTTACATGAAACTGGACAATAACTTCGAAGGAGTAATGTCTAAATCGAAAAATAACTGCTGTCTCAAAGCTAAAATCAAACTACCACTTCTGGATGATATCTATTATATAAAAAAATCTGTGCTTTATTTATTATTTCCTTTTATTATTTATTTATTGCTATTTACACAAAAATGAATCTAGTAGTAAATTTGATGTGATCAAAATGTAGTGATACAGGCATATAAAGAAACTATCCATTGGTAGGACTCTAATAATATTTCTACATTAGGTCTCAAGGTCATCTTCTTTTCAGATGCCTCAGAGGATCGACAGTAATATAAGAAGAAACAAGGTTAGAAATATTAAGATCTTTATGGATGATTTCATTTGTGACAATGTAAGGAGCATTGAGGATTTTAGTAATCACCGTGTAATATTTTTTTTTACATGTAAGTTGGAATAAGAAAAATGAGATGTAAAAAATTGAGTTTAAATGATGTGGTATTTTTTTTTCGCAAAATGCGTTCTTTATCAGGATAAAAATTGTATGTTAGTTATCTTTTATGAGTACTGACCTCCGTGAATTGTACCTATACATTTTGAGCAACGAGTAGTTCAATCTAATAAACAGTTATATAAAATGTAAAAAAGGGGTCGCCCCTTCCCCCTAATATTTAATAAAAAAACCTTTTTCTGTGTTTTCAAATGCATACAACGATATATACTTATAAAATATGTATTACTTAACAAAATATAAACATAAATGTTAAATAAGCCATTCAACGGGTTTATTTTGCAATTCTTTGAATGTTTTTCTTAGAAATACCCAAATCTCGGAGAACCGGCTAGCAAGAAAACCGGTCAACATGAATTCTTCTGCAATATGTTTTTCTTATAAACGTAAGTGTTGGGACGAGGGGTGTTTCCTCGTTGAGTGAAAAACCAACCTCTTCCCCGGAGTAAAATGTTCGCCGGTTTGAGTTTAAATAAAATGGAGGACCTGAAATAAACATCACGAATAAAAATAATAATAAAATAATGAATAAGATGAAATAATAAAATCATAACCATCCAAGTTATGCACAAATTTAATTAAATTAAAATATCAAAAAAAATGAACTACTGTATTGTTACAAAAAATAAAAGAGTGAAGTGTGAAGTAAAAAAAAGATATTTGGATATATATGTACAAACAAAAATATCATTTTTCTTTAAACAAAAATAGAAAGTTAATTAACTTGAGTTAACTAGAAGAATATATATATACATACAACTCGATGAAAGAGAAGGAAAGGAAAAGAAAAATAGACACTCACAGTTGGTCGGGGGGTCGATATGCGCATATCGATAATAATAATAATAATAAGAGTGGAGAGTCGGAATGACTGGCGGCGAGTTAGTGAGAAAAAGCGCTATGTAACCCGACAACTCCAACAAACGTTGACTGCACAGTGGTGAGAATGACTGTCGGCGAATTCAGTGAAAGAGTTAAAAAACATGCCAACACATACTAAGCTCAACAATGGTGGCTGAACATCAGTGAATCAGTTACTGCCATCTCACACCGTTCCAATGCCTCCTAAGTCGCTCGTTCCAGCGCCTCCTAAATACACTCTGCCCAGTGCCTCATCCACGGTTATGCAGGCTCTGGACCACTACCTTCAGTATCGTTGTGGCCATGCTTCACTTTAGCAATTTATTTATTCACGCGCACCACACTAAACTTCCTTGTACCCCTTATTTTTATGTATTAAATTCAAAATAGAAAAATTACTTATAGTTAAAAAATAAAATAAAAATAAACTTGGAAAGTAGGCAGAAAAATTAACCTAAAAAGAAACAAAACTTTTGGGCTTTAAAAGTTATAATATGCAATTTTCAGTTATACAATGCGAAATTTAACCAGATAATAAAAACCAAACCTTGTGCTAACAAAGCGAAAAAGCCAGTATTAATAATAGAAATCAGATTTCAGGGATTATTTTAGTTCAGGAAATTATTGTATTTTTTAAAATATTATGTTTATATATTGTATTTTTGATTATTATCATTATATAATTACTTTTTTTTTAAAGTTAATATATATATGTTATGATTGTGTATTTACATGTATAGTACCTATTACGCTTGAATGTGGCAGAATGTATTAATCTAATAAAATAAACCAAAATAATCAACTGTTGTTGTAACCTTGGAAACACTAAAACATTTATTTTATCCTATAGTTGATTATAGAATGTTTTTATGTTTTTTTTTATTCAATTAGTATTACTTACTATTAACGACGAGAGTTAATTACTAATAATTAATAGTTAATTACTTCAAATAAAGAAAATAGAGATAAAAGAAAGAATAAATACTAATAAAAATTTATAATATCAATTCACAGAGAATATGATGATTATAGGATCCATGTTACATAGAAATCGTCTTTAATGCACTTTCAATTGCCATAATCTATAAGGACTCATAGTGCTTGTCTGTTAAAGTTCAGCTACTGGGTCCTGATTACGAAAGAGGAAAAATCTATGTTATCTAGCTGTGTTAGCATAATATTTAGCATAGCTGTAAAAACTATTATGAACAAATTATTTTTATTTATCTCAGACTTCTATTGAAAAATACATGTTTTCAGTTTCTCTCATATATGCACATACATTTCAGAAATTACCAGTTACCATACCAAATATCTTCTGTTGATTTCTAGCAAAACAAAATAAAATACAGCATTAGTTAGAACATGGGAAAAAAAAGTTCAGAAAGATTTTGCGCCTAGTTCTAGAAAATACTATACAATTATTCTTGCATGAAGATTGTAGGAATACAATTACCGTTTGCTTATTAACCCTCCTTCGGTTTAAGTAGTCCATTTAGGGAAAAAACGATGACAGAGAAAAGAACGCAGATGTATCATCTAAAAAAAAGAACATTAATTAATTTAAATTGGAAGATTCCGTGGCCATCTTCTTTTCAAACGCCTCGGAGGATTTTCGGGGTTTGCTAAGGATGCGAGATTAAGAACTAATGGGTTAGGATGGGTAAGGAGTTTGGTATGAAAAAATGCATATTTATTTCGGGCCAAATATTCAACAATATGTCCAAATTGGTCTAATTATCATAGTATATAATAATTTTTTGTAGTGAATGGGAAGTTTAGAAACGTTTGTCTAGTAGGTATAAAAAAAAAGATTTTGTATTGAAAGTTTTTATAAATGTTGAAAAAAAAAGATTAGTAAACAAAATAACATTTCTGTTAATCTCTAAAATAAAAAAATACATGCATGTAACAATACAATGTAAAAAATACATGCATAAACATAATACTGTAAAATATACATACATGGTAGCGTATGCATAATAAAATTTGTACATATATATCATATACGGTACAAAACAATGTTGTTTTACTTTTATTTTAATATTTTCCATTGAGGTACCTAAGTATGGCTTGAATTGGTCAAAACAAGAGTTCCAGTACCGAGGTGGTCCCATTTCTCGTTTTAGAACAAGAGGTTATTTTGATGATTTATTTTCGGAATTATTTCAGATGCAGACTTACCCAAAATGGGCCCTAGCTTAGTAAGTTTTGTCTTAGAAGTACAAGCAGCTTAATAACAGTCGAAGCTTTAATATTGAAAACTCAACAAATCACAGAATGGGCTATAAATGCAAGATGTTATAGTTATAATTGGCGAGTCGTATTTTCTGGACTTGTGTGTAATATAGATTAACTGCTTGAATATTATGGTTTATAGTAAATTATATTAATTAGTAAATTATATTACTAAATTATAGTATTTTAAAAACTTCTTACAAAAAATTTCATTTCATACCTTGCACCAAGCTTTGACCTTTTTAAACACCTATAATAAATGGTGATGTAACTATATGTGCACTCTGTTTCATTTTTTTTGTACAAAACATCTTACTGCATCGTAGCTGATGAAACAATGTAAATTGAAACCTACTGAATAATTCTTAGAAGGGTGAGTTGAGGGCTGCTCTGTAAAGGTCTCCTGACCCAGATAGTTACTAAAGTGTCAAACTAAAGGCAGGCCCTCAAGCATTTACTGTAAGGGCTGAGAGCATTCATTCGAAACCTTGCTTGGAAGTAATCAATTCCAAGCCGGGACCAGTTCCTTTCCTTGGCTCCCAGAAACGGGGTTAAACCGCCACTCTCGGGCTCTATACAAACTTCAGGCCAAAGAGATCCTTCAAGTATAGTTGAACTCCCTGTGATCCCATAAAATGAGGACCTAGCAATCAAGTACACAGTCCTCTGTGTCGAGTAAATAAATTTTAATTAGTAGTTAGGGCTCGTAGTCAATCTGGTACCTCCTCCAAATTGAACTTCTTAACAAGGCCGAGTAACAGAGCAAATATTTTTGTTATTAATTTTTTTTTTTGCGTAAAATTCTTTGGTAAACTTTGCGTATGTTTTGCTTTTAAAATTTATTCTAATGATTTTGGAATTTAAAAAACAACATATATCGATAAAAGCACACTCACAGATAGTTGGTCTATAAACATATTATCGAAGAGGTAAGGTAATATTCATAAGATTAAACATTATTTAAACTTTTTGGAACAATTTATTTGAATGTTTATTTACTAGTAGGGCTTTGGATATTCCAGAGGTCGGTCCTATATTATTCAGATACTCTTATACAAAATTGATTGAGTTTATTCTAGAAATGATAAAGAATAATATCAATACAGCAGCAAAATTGTGGTTCTGTAATAAGTTTTGTTTGACTTTTCTCAAGAGCTCTAGAGTGACATACTCCAAGCAAAATAGTAAACCATGATTTTACATTTTAAATATAATTAGTTTCGAGAACATCTGATATTATCCATCTGTTTTTTAAGGCTTTTACCTACCAATTTAGGTTTTTTTTTACTTATTCATTTATTTCTTTTTAATTATTTATAAATCTGTTTATTAGCTTTTTTAAATTTTTTTATTTCTTTTAATTGTTCTTCTGATGTGACTATTTTATTTTTGATTTATGTTTTAATATATATTTATTAATTATTTCGTTTAAATTGCATAGAGCATTCCTCTTAGCAATATAATATTTAAACATGAGAACTACATCCCACATAGACATTTACTATAATATTAACGCACAATTATAATGGCGATATCTTTTTGTTGTTTGGTTCAATTACATTAAAATATTGCGAAACGAAATAGAAGGGGGGAAACGGATTAATTACTAGTTCCATTATTTGGAAAATAATGTATTTTTTGTCTATTGGTTAAAAAAAAAAAATCTTCACAGGGCAATTTCAGTTGGGCACATATCCGCCACCTAATTTATTTTTTTATTGGAATGCAAGTTTAATGCGTGATCATAAACTAATTCGAATGCATTTAAAAAAATCATCCATAATGGCCTTAAAAAAAATGAAATTAAAAAACAGTTTATCATTATTATGGGAATAAGTCCCTTTGGAACAATGGTTAAATTAAAAAATATATTGGTCAAAAACGCTTATTTATAACTTATTCTATTATTTCATAGCGAGTGCTTTTTTAGAAGAAAAAATAATAGAATAGTAGGATCAATATGTACATATCATATATGCCTATGTTCGATATAATATTTATTTAGTTTGGAGAAGAAAAAGATGGTTGAATAGAAGGTATTTAAACGAGCGAACGGTTGGTGCATGGCGCATTGTAGAGGGAATGGAGTTCCAGTGGGAGGCTTGGGTAAAGAAATAGTTGTCAGAAGCAGCAGTTCAGTAAGGTAGATGTGGAAGTCACATTTCTAGTATGGTATTAGGAAGAGGGTTGAAATGCAGGTTCTACAAAATATAGGATTTGGGATAAGTTCTAATTACTTGAAATATGAAAGGCGCTAGATAATAGAGGAATCAGTTGGAAGGTAACACTGAGTTATATGCGTATCCCTGGTGATCCCGAAAAGAAATCGTTGCAGTTCAACTTCATGTTCACCCTAGAGGCGAGAAATTATTGTTCCATGTGTTTGGCCAAAACTAAATTCTTCTATGATGAACTCCCTAGTCACTTGTCTCTAACTTTGATTCCTCTTGAATATGTAATAATAAATAAATTTAAAATTGTTATATATATTCTGGATGGATTCTCCACAAGTCTGTATTACACTAATGCTTCATTTACTCCATATAACCACGTTGTATTTAGTTAATACAGCATAAATTTCTATAAATAAATGAAAATGTATCGTGAAATAAAAAATTATTACAAGATAGTGGTCCTAAAATGCTCTTTCATTAAAACTCCTGATTCTGGAAATCAGTAGGGTATAGCTGGGAGGAATATTCATTTATACAAATATATTTATTTACACTAATAAATAAATTAGTCACCTGTTGTGTCGATGCTACTATTATGCAAATGTCAATAAGCAATTAAATGATAAAATGTAGTCTTTTAAATTCAGTTGGATATGCGGTGTGATATTGAAGCCAAGTTTGATTTGATACGCAACCAGATTTTGTTCGATGGAGAGAGCTTCAGTTTAAAATAATCGGGGACAGGTGGAGATATTGACCCTTGACGAAATATGAGAGCCCATTCCCGATGTTTGAACAATAGGGTAGTATTTAATTACTGTTGCTGAACAAATATTGCTGGAGCACTTGATTGGTGGGTTGAGGGAGGGAGGTACTCCAATGAGCACGGTGTATACTACCATCAATAACATTCTCCCAATTATTGAGGACAGGGCAGGTTTTTGTGATAATTGATTGTTAATTTTTTCTATCTTTGTATTACTTATCAAATGAAATAAGACAAAGACAGCTGTTGTTCCAGATAACTATGAGACGAATAAACATGTCAATACTTCCCTACTTAGTATGATTGCTTATGTTAAAAAAAGCGTTTTGTCAAAATCGAATTTACAAACTACTTTAACCACAAAAATCTATATTTTTTTCAAATCTTTTAAAAATACAATAAATATAATAATTTTATTGAATAAATCAACAAATTTATCTTTATTAGTCTCAACACTCAGTCATTAATTATAAGTTAAAAATCTATTTTTTTATTTAAAATCATAAATATCTAAATCTTCTTATTTTAAAATTAACCACCAAATCTAAATAAAATAAGAAGATTTAGATATTTATGATTTTAAATAAAAAAATAGGTTTTTAACTTATAATTAATGACCTGGGCAGAATAGCAAAACAAATTTTAAAATTTAATGTGAGGAAGAATTTATAGTTGAAGATGTCCTTGAGGATGGCCGAAATGGCCGAAACGTTGGACTGTTGAAATAAAAAGTGTTGAGACTAATAAGGATACAATTTTTGATTTATTTAATAAATAATTACCTGGCTCAAGAAATTAAAAAAAATATATTTATAATAATTTTATTTATTTTAATTTTGATAAAAACATTTTCAAATTCTCTGTTCTTTTACAGCATTAATTGAATGTTTTGCTAAATAACATTATTCGAGTAAATAAATGATTGCTTCTTTGAAAAATAAATATTTCATGCCGTTTTTCAATTTCAGGCGCTTTTTAAATATATCTCGATTTACCTATCTTAAAGTTTCCTCTTCCCATATTAAGCTAATATTTCAAAGTGATATGGGACCGTCGCTCCCCGGAGGTCTTAGAGGGGCGGGTCCGGCGGGAATGGATTGCCTTTTTTCCGTCATGATCTCCTCTTGTGAGATTGTGACATCTCCTATATCGACCAATGTACTCGCTATAATTGTCTGTATAAAAAGTCAGATTAGTAAGGCTACCATAGAAGGAGGGTTTCATGGCGTTTTTAAATTTCAGGCGCGGAAAAAATATTGCATGCCAGGAGATATCTCAACATGTAAGGTGTGGGTTAAGAAAAAACAATTTAATCACTCATTCATGTTAGTGCAAATGTTTTAATTTCATAAAATGAACCAATGACAATAAACCTAAAAAAAGTACTAGAAGTACTAAGTAAAAAGAACTCCTAATAAAACTATTTAGATCTACTTCTTCTGCCCGGATACTATTGAAAGAACTTAAATCTCAGTGAAGGGAAATAAATTAAAAAATGTTATTATAGATCTATCAATCGAAAAATGTACCTTATTAGAACGTGTTAAGCACGAAATCAATGTATGAGATGAATAAAAATGGAAGTATTTTATTTAATTTGGGCTTAAATTATAGTTTAATTTAGTGTATTTATTAATAAAATAAATTTTACAACTGCAAAATTCACATTTGTTAACAGGTTATCCATTATAAATCAGAGTATTAAATTATTAATAAAACTTAATCTACGATAAAATTATATATTTAAAAATATGCAAAATAAATAGGGCCGTATCGTGAAATTGCTTCGTTATACTAATGAAATATTAATGAAAATATTGGAAATTCAGTTTTCCTGTTTTAATGATTATAGATTAATTATTATATACTAGCATTTGATTTATTTACATTACTTTTCCATGCTGTCAACTCAATATGCAAATACATGTAGATATCTAAATGCAATTAAATTATTTTTGTGTTATAACTTCAAAAAATAAAATATGTCTTCCATCACCAGGGGGTACTTTCGGTATAACTTAGAAACTAAAAGTAAATGTTAGCCCGTCCTAAACTAACAGCCAACTTTTGGTGTATTTTATTGGGAAGTTCAAATCCCGAAGCTGAAAAACTTTTGACGTCCCTTGTGACGCAAGTTCTAGGTAAACCGTGAGAAGTTATTATAAATGCATTATTCATGGACCTTCAATTTAATTTTATGACTTTAAAGCAAATATTTTTTTAAAAAATTATAAAGAGCTGGGCTAATAGTTGTCTAATAATAATTTAAAACCCCTCATCGAGTGTCTGCACTGGAAAGGTTTACACTTTGCGGAATAGGCATTCAATTATTCTCAGAAATGTACCACATTTTTTTTTAAATATAGCTTCTTTGATTTTAAGTTCACGTTGAAGTTTTTGTTAATTGTCAAATTTTATTTTTAATTTGTATACATTCATTAGAAATATTTTATTAACAAGTTGATGCTTCATTGGTTTTTTTTTTAAATTTATTTATCTAATACTAGATCAGGCCTAGTGGGGCTTTACATGTTTGATATAACTGTTACATTTTTTTGTAAAATGTGGGAGGGTATAGTCTCGTTCAAAAGACACCCCTAACTACAAACCACGTTACTACTAAAAAAAATTAACAAATAAAAATAGTAATAATTCTTAGTAAAAGAAAAATGCAAATTATGGATTTGCTTTTTAGGAAGTTTGATTATATAAATGTTCATAAATTGTTGAGGTTAAAAACTTCCAAAGATGAATATAATCCAAGAAGAAAATATAGAATAGATTATATCCATCTATGGAAGTTTTTTAACTTCACCAATTTATAAAAATTAAAAGGAGAAAAGGGAATTTTATAACAACATTTGTAGACCTAACAAAACAAACAATTTGCCCCTACTAAAAAGAAAGAAAAACGAGTTAATTCGAAAAAAAAGAGAAAAAAATATAATAGAAGTAAAGTGTATAATAGAACTGATAAATATAGAATTTATAACAGTATGTCCTGCAGCAGCCTAGGTTACACTCTTCGGGTTGAGGTTGGGTTTTCCAAGTTGTAGGTCACTGTTTTAGATCACCTTTTTACTGTCGGTAAATGGGAGTGGAACTTTATGAACCGTTTCTTGATTTAATCCTTTATCGACTCCATTTGTAATTTCTTACAAACCAAGGAACATCCACTAGGATTATATGTGGGTCTGACATTAGTAGAATATAATATTATATAACATAATTTATATTTCTTTGTGAAAGACAAAGTCTTCTACAAATTTCATTACATTAGCTACAGTTTTATAATAAATATAAGCCTAGTGTTCCATTACGAAAAAAGATAAAACGGACTGGATGATGCAAAACTATTAACTTTAAATGCTTTACTTCATTACATCAAACTTAACATTAATCAAATTTATTTATTTATTTTAAATAAACCAAAACATAATATAAGTACAAATGTTAATTAGGTAAAATACTTACATGCCGCATACATACTCAAAATTATTACATACTGTTACAACGTAAACGTAGAGAGTTTAATTTAACTTTATTGTCAATGTTCAAAATGTTTTGTAGGTCGAAAGATACGGGTTGTGGGTGATATTAAGATATATTGTCTATTTTCTTCAATTTTTTTTTTTCTGGACAAGACTCCCATTGGAGTCCTATATTGCCTAACCGTGGTTGGGGGTCAAAGTTTCATTTTTTGGGACCGCCACTCAATGAAAAAAGTCTATGTCTCAGACCGGATTCGAACCGGCACCACCAATAGACTTCAAATTGGTAAGACTGTGCTTAACCACTGAGCTACAGGCGGCCCCTTCAAATGTTGGAAAAAGTAGTAGAATGTGGTATAAACCATTATTGAAATAGCTTTCGTAGAATGGGCAGAGTTCGTTTGCCTTGAGAGTAAGAGTTTTGCTTCCATGGTGGATTTTGATGTGTGCTCTAGGTTTCCTACTATTAGTTGGTTTATGCGTTTTAATTTTCTTTAATTTAGCCTAAATGTTAAATATCTTTCAGGTTAAGTACCTGGCAGTAATTAACGTATAATGTCTATTTTGCTCTGTTTTTATTTTGATACATAAGGGTTTTTTTTTATGCACTTTCAAAGTCATAAAGAAGCTTTAGTTAATGTTTAACATGTTATAACTTTTAAAACTCCTTAAGAAGAGTTATTATTATTATGACTCAATTATTACTTCAATACTCATAAAATATAGAATTGCATCTGATTGTTAAATGCTACTGGGGAGATAGCTAACAATCAGATTGTCAATAATCTTGAGCCTTGCTTTCTAACAATGGTTCCTGGCCCAACCTCCTGGAAGAAGGATTTTATTATTTAGGAAGGATCCTTTGGAAGATTTAAGTAAGGGCATCAGTCCTGAGGCGATCAGCGGCCCTTAGGGCATTAGCTATTCCTGCCCTGCCTTCAATGATACATTCCTCCCTCACTCCCTTAATCTACAAATCCATTAACGCTGCTAATTTCTTATCCCTATTCTGTTCCTTATGTTGCTTAGCTTTGTGCCATTATGATGTTTCTAATATATTATTACCTGTTAATTTAAGAAATTGTTCCTATTTTATTATTCACTTTAATGACAAGAAACGTTTTTTTATTTTTGTCGAGTTATTTCGTATATAGCAATGACTGTGTTTCAGATGATATATTACTTCAAGTGTGACGTTGTTTAATTATTAATTTATTATCATTTAATTTATTTATCTCAGTACATATGATGTAAATAATCAATTTCTGAATTTGAAAATGCAATACTATAAAATGAAGGAAAATAAATTCTTGTTCATTTAAAAAAAAAAATAATAAATGGGTATTTTAAATCAATTCTCATTAATTTCGTCGAAAATCTACAACAAAAAATAAAATAAAAATTGAGGTGTTGTGTACTCGGTTTCCATGGTGTAAATTATGTAAAAGTAGCCAATAATATAGAGGACGAAATATACCGGCATATAAATTTCTGTAAAAATAAGAATTACCCAAAATACAATAAAAATTTAAATTGCTATAACACCATGTAGAAAAATTACAGAATTTTATACAAGGAAAGCTAAAGGTAATTTTGGAATATGCAATGAACGTATTCGGGAAATATCAATATGAATTGTACGGAATCATTAAATAAGTTAAAATAAACTTTACTATGATAATAATTAAATATTATTTTCATAATAAGAATATTGTTTATTATTTTTATAATATTCGAACTCCTGATATTTTACTATTACTATTTATTATTACTGCCAGAAAATTGGAAGAATCTGTTTGAGTTCCTAGAGGAGAACAAACTTATCGAAAAATGTAACCACGGTGCCTCTAACCTTGTAGTTGTATACGGCACCTAAAAATCAAGCAAATAAATAAATAACTACCTGTTAGTTATAAGAAAGTTCTAATAGTTTCTTAAAGTAAACAAAAAAGTTTTATTTTTAAGTTAAATTAACAAATAAAAATTTATGCTTGTTCTTTACTCTGCAGATTGTATAAGTGATATTTTAAAAAAAAAACATTAATTTTATTTTAAAAATTATTTTTGATTGTAACAGAAAATTAAGACATCATAAAGTATCAACTTGAATATTTTAGTTGAGAATTTAAAAAAAATTAGTAATAATGAAGACTCTGAAATAAAAAGAAAATATATAGTGAAAAATATTTTGTTAATTGCTGATTCGTGTTATTGCTTCTTATAAGTATATGCTATTTTTTATTGCTTTAAGCCCTTCTGTATAGCTTTCATAATTGTTGGTTTAATGGGAGCAATTTAATGAGCTCCATAGACGATTTATGTTCCTTCATCCAACCGGATTAGATGTGTATTATGAGAAGCACTTAGTTGGCAGTAATCGCTATTATAGATCTAATATTTTGCGATAATTTATAAACGTTTTTTTCCTAAGGTATGAGAAATAAAAACAAAAGATTAGTATTATCAATTTATTTTAAATATTTATTATTTAATTTTAACGACAAGTCCACATCCGCTGTATGAGTTGCGTTACAGCAAGATTCTACTGCACTTCAAACTATTTTACCATTCATAAAATTAATAATTAAACAAAATTATTATATTGATCTATTTTCAACTTAGAAATTACAAAAGAACATTGTTTGTAATAATATTGAGTAATAACAAAATGATTTAACAAAAAAAAGCTAATATTTTTCCTCTTATAAAAGGGGTTTTTACACAAGCAATCGGTCTTTTCTAAGACCCTATTCGTTTGTTGGACTGCCGAGCGATTCTTCAGAATTCATTCAACCATGAACCTCAGCTTTTTTAGGAGCCCTGGCTACAAAAGATCTTCCATTATGTTCATCCTTCGGCTTAAAACAGTTCAATCAACCTTTTTGCTCTGGAGAGTAAAATTTTTAAAAGGTATAATACAAATTGAATAACCAACACACTTTAAATCATTTCCTTTGTTTTCTCATAATTAGATATATTTTTTTCAAATAGATAGTATTGTAAGGCAAAATATCTAGGACCCATCTCAGCCCCGTATGAAACAAATTTGATTTGGTACCGGGAGATCTTCCACACAACCCATTTTTATTGCCGGCTCTTAGATTGATTTATTGCCGGTAACATAAGTGAATGTTTATTAATTAATTGTTTTTGAAGTCAAAATTATTTGTTCTTAGTAAGAAAATGAACGTTATTATTCATAAATGAGTTTGTACTCAATCAAAAGATAAGTTTTACAGGATATTTTACCTCGAAGACTATACAATGTCCAAAAAAATACAAATACATGTATATATAAATTTAACTAAAACAAAAAATTGTAAATTAAAAAAAAAAAATATTATTTTTAATATATTGTTTTGAATTTTTTTTTTTTTAAATTTCTATAGATTTTTGTTTCTTTTTAGATATGAATATGGAATATTTTCAATCTGCGAAAAAAATATGATATTATTTTTTCCCTGTAAGATACTGTGGAATATCCTTATTTTGTCTTGTTATTAGATTTTCGAGTTATAAATTGACCTTCTTACCAAAATATACATATCATCCCCATTCTGGTAAAATCACAAAAATAAAAAAAAATATATACAAAAATGCTTTAGAAAAATGTTTGTGAGTATATGGCCCTACAAATTAAAAAAAGATACGACGGAAGAAGAACCTAGAAATAAATTAAAATAGCCAATTTTTCTTCCAGGGAAATTCTTTACGAAGGAGGCTTTCACCTGTCTTAAATTTTCCGGGCTTATCTTGTGGTTTATCTCTAATGGTCCCAGGGAAAAAAGCAGAAAACAAAGAGGGAAAAATATTTTCTGTTTTGTTATAAAAAAAATCCTCATGAAAAGGAGGAGTGTTGTTAAATTCGTTCTCAAAAATGTTGCAATATTGTCATAGACACCATACTAAAAATTTAGTACATTAGTGTTTCTTTAGGGTTCAATAAATAATATAAGCTATAAAAAATACCTTTAGCCTAAATATTTAGTTGCTATAGCTGAAGTGAGATTGAGCCATCTTCAGAAATAAGGGAAATATATTTATTTGAATTCGTCCTTCAGTTATATCGGATTCCCAGTAAGAAAAATATTACTTTCTTTTATAATGTAAAAGTGTGTAGCTTCAGTCTTTTCCAACATTTTCTGCATGAACCACTACGTGAATTAATGCTGATAAAATGAGCTCTTTTCAGAACTACATCGGAACCACCAAGATGTTCAACTAAAACAATTTTCTATATTTAAAAATCTGTAACTTTTTAAGGAACTGAAATAACGTCGATGGATACCGAGCTTCAGCATGACTATTTTATTTTATTTTTACAGTTATGTATTTTATTTTCTAACTGTAATATTTTTAATTATTAATTATAGCATTTAATTTTGCCTATATGTATATTACATTTCATATTATTTTTTTATGAGTGTTGGTTGAATAATCTTTTAATCTTCCCCCACCAATCTGAAAAGAGGAAAGCGGATTCCATACGACTCAGATGATTCCATAATTCTAATATATTAAATTAATGAAAAACAGAATTATCTCAAAAATTAATTTATAAATGTTTTATAGACTATAGCTATCTAATTACTGCTTCAGATCCTTTAACTATATTTTTAGGTAACTCATTTGAAAAATTTTTTGATGTTAAATTTATATGGGCCAAAGTGTTTATTTTTTTTTTTATTGATATATCACTAATTTAATATTTGTAAATTTAATATTTGTGATATATTACTGGAAAAGAGAAGCGTGAGATGAATGAGAATAATGAAGTAAATACGGTTAAAATCAAAATAAAACAAAAAAAAAATTGAAAAGGAAACAAAAAAAAAAATGTATAAACGAAAAATATATATTTCAGCTTAGTTATATAAAGAACTTTTACACTACAAAGTTAATTATGACATAAAATAAAATAAAGAAAAAATGTTTTATCATTATTAATTACTTTTATTATTATTTATATCATATCCAATTATAGTCATTAGTATTTGTTTCAAGGTTGTAATTAGGTAGCATTGTTTAAAAAAAAAAAAAGCATTTCTCTTTAATATTTTACTCAATATGAACAGGTTCTACTTCAATAAAGAAGAATTGAAAATGTTTTTTCTGGTACACAAAATATCTCCCGTTTGGCGCAATAAAGTATGCCATCACAACAGCATACCTGATCATAAATTTTCTAAAATTATATAAGAATATTGATAAAACACAAAGTTGCAATATCGTCAATTCGAATACAACCTCACAGCGATACAAAAGACTGGGTAGGGACATGCCCGTTGCAGGCTGACAAAGGGATATGACATTACCGACTAGAGGGTAATGCTCAACCATTCCCTTCCAAATGTATTCCCCAAAGTGCCTTTTATCGAATCCTTTATCCCTCAGGTTCTTCTCTTTTAGGCCAGGATCGACGTCTACGATAAGAATACGAATATTGCAAGGATACCTTATTACCAGTTTATTCACAAATTGCATTCAACAGAACAAAATCAGGCATTGTAGCAGTAGTTACAAGAAAAATAATAAAACTGTTAGTCCTCATAATGTCTGTCATTAGAGATATGATTATAATTAATGTACAAAGTGCTAATCTAAGTAATGTGGACTGTATGATTAGAAGATAAAATAAACTAACCATTATATATAAAAATGAAGCCTATAATTTTTGGTAATGGTATAGAAAAACAAGTGAATAAAAGTGGTGTGCCAAACAGTTTAAAATTTTGGTTAGTAGTGGTTTGTAAAAGTTTGACTATTGGCTTGGTGAAATTTATGTTGATAAGGAATAAAATTTTAATTTGGAAGATGAACTTAAGGATAAAATGGATAGGAGAGATGTGTATACTTTGGACCACAATGTACCTCGACGTTTTATTAGGGAAAATTTGGTTTTTGTGATAACATTAAGATTTCTCCTTTGAAGATATTCAGTCTACCTGACTCAGACTTTCTCAGTTGTAAAAAACATTGAGTAATTTTTTTTGTGTGGGAAAAGTAATTTTTCTTTACAGTATTTGATAAAGTTTCTTCAAAAAGATAGGAAGGAATATTCACTCAGAATCATTAGTTTTCTTATGTTTTATAATATATTTAGCTTATAATGTATATAAATATCATTACTTACTTTTGATATATAAGTTCAATATTATAGCTTGGATCGGCCCATGGTACAAGTAAACAATCAATTACTGTGTCCTATATAAGTATCCCATATAAGTCAAGCATCTTCCTCGTTTCTTTTTTAATATTTTAAAATTATTAAATCTTCATAAATAGATTATATAAATAATGTAAATTGATTTGAGCGGAAAAGCTGTAATAATTCTAACACAAGTTAAGTTTTTCATTTATTTTGTATTATTTTTTAATCAATTACAATTATGAACCCCATTTACATAAATATTATTTATTAATTATTTTATTGTTTAACCTGAAGATAAAATATTTGAAGTATAACTTTTTTAATTAGTTAAAGAATATCATTTTAAAAAGAAGAGAGAGAATGAGACCTAATCCATTCTCTCTCTTCTTCTTATATTATAAGACTTTAACTAATTAACACACCGACCGATTAGGCCTTTCAGATTGGACTTTTTCTTTAAAATATATGTTTATAATTAAGCTATCTATATATGCAATTATAATTCGTAAATTAGCCTCACTTTTTCCATACAAATTTTCATTCTCAGTATACTCCCGGTCGTAAAGTACGTATCGAACCCTTGAAGTTATACAAAATGGTAACACAGATGGGGTAAGACTGTCTTAACCACTGAGCTACAGTGCTATTCACAGCCCAAGTGGTATCCACCCCGAAGGCAGTGGTTGCTGCCTATGCGGATGACATCGGCATCTACGCCTCCAGCGTCAATGCTCCAATGGCGCTGTCTCATGCTCAGGAAGCGCCAAACACCATTGCTGCTGAACTCAAGCGCATTGGAATCAAGGTGAAGCCCGCCAAGACAGATGCTATTGTGATGTCATACCGAAAAGGTAAGAAACCACTGCCCACTCACTTCAAGATAGAGGAGGTCGACCAACAGATCTCCACCTCGTTATTCTATCTGGGAGTTACACTCGTTCGCCATCTCACTTTCTCCAACCATGTCTTCTGACGTGTCAGTTTTAGCCTTTAAACTGACACGTCAGAAGACATACAGGCTGTTGCATCTGCTAAAATCTCCGCAGCTCTCGTTCAGACTTAACTCCAGATGTATAAAGCAGTCATTAGACCGACGCTGCTCTACGGTGCGCCTCTGCTCAAACACATGCACAGGACCACGCTCAACAAACTGCAAAGCTTCCAGAACTCTGTCCTTCGGAAGATAGTAAGAGGAACAGCGTTACAGAGGGCCAGAAACACTGTTATCCATGATGAACTCCAGCTGCCCTCTGTGCCGGAGTACATTGGCTGGAGACACATCAAATTTTTTGATGGGTTGAAGGCCTGCACCAACCCACTGTTTCGGGATATTGCCCATCCATCTGGGAGATGGCAAGAAGATGTCCCCTTGGTAAACGTTCTTACCGTAGGAAGAGGTTTGGGCTCTGCAGTCTAAATCTAATTTATCACCACCAGCAAAGCGGACCCTCTCCGCTCACCATTGTATCAATGCGGACTTTGCACCCTTGATCCTTCACATACAATGTACAATTTAAATAAAACCTTAAAATACCCATGGTAGAAAAAGGATACCAACCTCAACTAACAGTCCATGTACCTATTTTCCTTTTCTTATGGAGGGTACGAAAAAAAAACACAGATGGGAAAAAGTTTAAAACACTGCATACCCGTCGAACCTATTTTTATAAATTCAAAAATAATAAAATGATAATTCTGGCCTAAACTTCCTTATAATGCCAAAATCCATGGTATCCTTCACATCCAGCTATACATATAGCATACCTCTTATATGTACGTAGCAAATACCAATTAAAATCTTTACAGGAGGGTACGAAAATAAAAGACCTAAACGTCAAACCTCACGTCTTTGTAATTACTGGTTTATCAAACAAGTTTGTATTTTTTTTTTTTATTGGCAATGTGTGAAGAATTTTTGATAAAGAATATTATTATCCTATCTCTCTTGGTAATATGTTTTATAGAAAAATGAATATCTGATGAAGCAGCTTAATAACTTTGATGAATAGCTGTGTGACGTCACTTTTCTATTAAAAGTGAATAACCCATTCCACAATTCTACGAACTCACCCATGTGTCACGCTTCTGTAGCGCTCTCTAAATTCCTAAATACTTCTTTCACACTATTTTAGATCCAAGTAAACTAGAGTTCAACATTTATTCAAACTCGACCAACTGCGCACTAAATTTTTAAATAATAAATTCGTTTGATTCATATGTTGGATTTTTATGTAATTTCAAACAAACTCTTGTCCCAGAATAATAGGGGAGATGTGAATGAAAGAGTCATATCGCTTTAATGATTTATTTAGTTCATAAAAATACAATTAAATAATTTAAAGCTTCCAAAGTTAAATTAAAAATGAATCCATGCAAGGAACCTGTAATAAATATTTTTATTATTTATCTATTTATTTATTGATATTTACAACTGTATAAAAAAATACAACAAGTAAATTTGATCATAATGACATAATGATATGATACAGGATGTAGAGAAACTACCCATTAGTAGAACTCTAAAAACAGTTCACAATATAAGGTCACGAGGCCATCTTCTTTTCAGGCGCCTCGGAGGATTGCGAGGAGTGGAAGAGGAAGCAATGTTAGAAACCAGTGGGTTTGGGTAGTTGGGTAGTTTATTATGGAAGGAATAATATCGGGTTCGGTCTATGTAATAAATAAAAATCACATTATATAGGTTGGGTATTCCCCAGGAGAGCTTCCGAACCCACAAGGTTGACTTACGGCTGTTGTAACAGAATAAATAATGATCTGCCACTGTCGAGTTCGAACTCGATCTTCGGATATAGTAACACAATGATTTACTCACTGAGCTACCCCGCTCCATAAATAGCAGTTAACGAGTGCTAAATAGAAATAAGTCAAAATGTGTATAACTTTATATATCAATACTTTATACTAAACTTATAGCGAAAATCTGTACAAAAAGGAAAGGGACAACTTTCCGGAACATTTACATGAGGAATACATAAATAATACCACAAAGCGAAATTGAATAACGATACTGCGTGTGATGGTGAGAAGGGGGATAATTCCGAGGATTTAGTTCATAAATTTGAACAGGGAAAGGCCTATATCCTCTTGTGCCCGAATGTGGTCTGTGGTTCGGTCCCAGATAAATATGTGGTCTGTGGTTTTACCCATAATAAACAGTCCCACCGTGGCGAAGCATATATATTCTTACACCATATATATTATATAATATTTTATTTAATGGTTAGGGAATTACCCAAAGTATTTTTGAAATTGATACTATTTAATGTTGAAAAAATGTAATGTAATGTATTGTATCCATTAAATGTAAATATAACATTTTTTTTTCAAAATCTTAAATTCTTTATGAATAAGACTAAAATAATCAAATGAAGGCCAAACAAATCTTGATTTAGATCCACAGTCTATAAACAGAAGTACATATATTTTTTTTAATCTTAGTATAACTACAGTTAATTAAAAAGCGAGACTTATTGTGTCATATTATTTCGTCAACCACTCGTCACGACATCATCTTAAAAGGATCCGTTATTTTATCCTTTAAGCGAGCGAAGTGAGGAGAAGAACGCAAATGAGATCCAATTAAAGTAATAATAATAATATGAAAGATTTAAAAAAAAAAACATCAAAAAATAACAGACTATATCAGAAATATATTTTTTTAAAAAATAGATAATATGAGGTATCAATTGAATCCGAAACTAATATTTCTATTTTATTATTTATTTGTTTAAATAAAATAATTTTTATCCAACTCAAATCTCAAAACACTATTATTTCCTTAACTGTCCAAAGTTTCGGCCATCCCGGCCTTCCTCGAGGACAATCTTTAATATAAATTTATACCTCACCTCCAACAATTTAAAAATTTTTTGCAGGCTATTATGCCCAGGTCATTAATTCCAAACAAAGTATTTTAGGGAGAAAATATTCAAAATTAAGTTGCATTATACTATATATTAGAACGATATATGGAGGAGTATATTCGCTGAGGAATTTGGCATGCAAAGCAACTGCATGAGCTAAGCTCATATTAATATTCATAGACTGAATTAACTGGCTGCCTCTGCCTTAACCGGCTAAGGAAGGGTTCATATCACATATTTATTTAATTATTATGAAGGTATTAAGTAGTGTGTTACGATTACAAAAAAATCCATTTCTTTTTTAATTTCAATAATTTATTTATTTTATACTCAACAAATTTTAAAAATTGAATAAAATGGATAAGAAACAATCTTGTACAAATTTGAAATAAGTAAAGAAATTAGCGATTTTTATTTTTTTCACGAAAATGATAATTTTCATGATTACAAGTGTCAACATCAGAAATATCGTCTGCATGTAAAAACTCCCATCAGTAATATTTGTAACAATTAAAAAACATTAAATCTGTACTGCTACATCTGATTAAGTGGGGAGTACTTTGTAAGGAAGACCTAGTACTAGACGAAAAGTTGTGCAAGGAGGTGATTTGGTCAGATTCACACTTCAGCACCAGATTTTTACCCAATTAGTAAAATCCCCCAAACCCCCTCCCAATTAGTAAAACCCAATAAATACTCAATTTATGAGGCTGGATGAACCCTGGAAGGATCCCGAACCTACAGGGCTGAATCTCGGCTACAATGAAATAGTAAATAATTATCTGCCACTGTCTGATTCGAACCCGAATGCTTAGAGTTAGTAGCACAGTGCCTTACCAATAACGTGCCCTGTCCCACAATTTATAAAATATAATAATTTTTTATTCACAACACACGTATATCAGAGTATATGCTTCCGATGTCTCTGATAAAAAAAATATATTATCAAAATTAAACGTTTTTGGTGCTTAGCTCAGAAAGTATACTGAGTCTCTTTCTGAAACTCAGAAAAAATACTATTGATACAATTAAACTATAAGATATTATATTGACAGGAAATTATAAAAGCATGAGTTCTTAAAAGTAGGTCAGAAAAATTTGCAAACTATATTCGTTTTTAGCGTTGTTTAAAACCATTAAATACCACTTTTTCAAAAAAATGTAAAAATTAGAATTTTTTTTCTACCAGTGACCATTTTTCATATAACCTTTCATAACTCATCTGCATTTTATTTAACTTCTATGTTAGAACAATCGTAGGAAATTTGAATGTCTGCTCTTTTAATCTACATTAACAAAATTTAGAACTATTAAAGGGCGAAATATTGATAAGTAATAAAGAAAATCTTTTCAAACGTTTAATTTTATATCCCTGGTTCCAATCTGTTTTATAAGATCCGGTTTGTGACCTCTGGTACAGTTTACAGCGGCCTAAACTACTTTTAAGATGTGTCAAGATTGGATGAGTCGTGTTGAAGTTATTTCCATGTTTTTAGCATATATTTTTATGATATAATTTTTTTCACCACCATAACATAGATAGATATAATAAGAAATTAATTAAATCAATAATCTAATGTGTAAATATACTAACTTACTTCCAACTTTCAATTATCTTCAATTAATCTATCTATATAACTAAATCTAGCAATTGCGAAACATTGCTGGGTCTGCTAGTTCAAAATGAAAGGCAACAATTATATAAGTTAGTAACTAGGTTATACAGTTATAATTTTCTACAGTTTTATAGCTAATTAACCTAATTTTATATCATTAAATTTTTCAAAGTCTATTTATTAAAACAAAAGAAATCACTTGAAAGTTATTAACGTCACGATTGGGATTAATAATTTTAATTAATTATTTTTAAAACATTCATAAAAAGATCAAGGTAACATGGTAAAGAAAACTTATGAAAAAAAAAGAGAAGTAAGAATAAAATTATAGAAAGTGGAAGCTGTGTGCAATGCTAAAATATAAATTTAATTTCTTTTGCTTGAAGCAGTGGGTTGTAACGCAGGCAAAGCTTTTTGTTGCTACAAACACCTGTATTGCATAACGGGGAAGGCAAAGATGAAAACAATATTTCATGGCAACACATATGCAATAAAAATATAGATCTACAGAGTACTAAAAAAAGATACAAGGTTGAAGCTAGCGAAGTAAAAAAAAATCCAGCAAATAGAAAAAATAAACTGTTTATATTAGATAAATAAGCTATTTATCTATAACATAAGCAATCCGTATTTTAAATATTTCATAAATCGCAAGAATAAAAATAAAATAGTCAGATCATGTGGGCCGTTCTAGAATACTCAACGTTATGAGGCTGTTAAATAATAATTAAATATAAACTCAATATTGATAATCAGTGAAGGATTTGTGGCCCCATTTATAGACAACAGCATGAAGCTCTTGTAAGAGGTCCATTCTAGATACCAGGTTGTCAAGCAGGTATATCAAAATCATAGTGTATTCATCAAACAAACTAAAACAAGATTTTAATATTGTACAGCAGAATTAAAACTATGCCTTGAAGGATTTGAGAATAGTGAGTAGTGAATAGTGAACGCCAAACATTGATAGCTGACTAGAGAGAAATGATTTATTTATTCATGCTGCCCAATTATATTAGGTTGCTACAATACACAGTATACCAATCAATCCATGATCGAAACATATTCAGTACAAATATTCTTTACAATATTTTTTCCCCCTTCCTTTTTCCTTTACAATCAATACTCGTCTACAAATATAAATACTACATATATCAAATACAATACTAAATACAAATATTTTATTTTGTTTATTTATTAATTTAACAATTTGATTTCATTAACTTGGCAATTTTATTCTCCCTATCTCACTCTCTCAGGCCTTTCTAGTGAACCGCTTGCAACGTAAAGTCAAATCAAAGACATAATAGTCATCGCAGTGGATCAGTTTATACAAAGAAACAAATAATTTAAAAAAAATGAATATATAGATTTAGGAAAAACAAAACAAAAAGTTAGTTAAAAGTAATACTTCAATGAATTGATTAGTTAAAAGAAATAATTTAGTAAATAAATAAGTTAAGGGAAAACATAAATTAAAACACAAATCGACAAGTACAAAAACTAAAAAAAATTGTTTCTGACTACTTTTTGCTAGATCTTAAATATTCTATGAAAACCTTTGTTTCCAAAAAGTTTATAGGAATAATATTTTCTGTTACACTCAGAGGAAATAGGTATTAGGGATATAAGTACACAATCAAACCATATATCCATATTAACAAAAATAAAAAGTAAATGAATAATGATAGAGAATACAATGAAATTATTAAATATAAATTAAAAATGGATAAAAATAAAATCATATATACACATAAAAAATAAACTATTGGCGGATAACTGAGTTAAATAATAGAAAATAAGTAAGCGAGTGAGGTTAATGATTAAAATAAGATCTTGAACATAGTTACACCTGCATACAACATTTACATTCAGCCCAGGAAACTCCGAAAGAAGCCCTGCCACCTAAATGTGGATAGCATGGAAGAACTGTAAAAACCTTTAATATTTAAAAAAATATCTAAGTTCTTAAGACTAAGAAAATAGAATATTTACATAAACAATTGTTGAAAATTAAATATTAAAATATGTGAAATAAATAAAAATTTAAAATTTTATAATAACCTATATAGCAATTTTATTTTCATTAAAATATTATTTATAAAATTACAAAATTATAATATTTGTTGTATATATAATATAATAATAAATATGCTAATGTAAAATCTACTTTGTTTTGTCTTTACAAAAATTTTAGCTTAATAACAAGAAGAGATCTCTTAATTAAGAGAATATTAATTTAAATAACTTTATTTGAAGTTATTGACGCTACAATGTTACGAGTAGGTACCTTCTCTTGTCCGTTTATAATTTTTTATAATAACTATTAGAATGAATAATTAATATATGAATGAATATGTCATTTACGTCTTAAACATTTACACAAACTTTGACCTATAATGCACGCTGGTGAGGTGCGTTTAGCTTGTGCCAGTAGAGGTCTGTCCGGATAATTTAGAGAAACTAAAGAGTAATGACAAGGTGGAGTGCGTTGACCCCAGGACCACATCTGATAGTTAATAGCCTAAGATGAGAAAAGAGTAATTTATTTCACCCAAATTTTCATTACTTTAATGAAAACTGAGTATAATTACTGGTAAAAATTAATCAGTCTGCTCCGAATGTAAAACTAATTTATTTTAACATTTTGAAACAGCCAACATTTTTTTATTCCCTTAAACTATACTTTTTAAACTCATCAATGCTGATTATTAATTAAACGTAGTTTTCATTAAAGTAATAAAAAATTGGGGTGAAATAACTGACTTTTTTCCAGCTATGTCAGACAACTATGTATTTTTTATCTTGCTTGTATTTGTTGAACTAAATTGGAAATGAGCAGGTAATGAGTTTGATTGTAATTTCAATAAATAAGAAAAATGTTTTTAAAAAATGTGTAAACAAGAAAAACGCACTTATCAAACACTAACAATATGTCTGCGATTGTTTAAAATTTTCCATTAAAGTCACTTATAATGTTTATAAACTCATCAACTAAATTTCTAATCCCTGTAGTACTAGTTCTAAAAACTCCAAACTTTATAACAATCTCTATTCAGTCGATAATGAGTAATAATTCATGTTACCGTGCTCTGAAGAAACATAGTTTCTTATGAGCACAATGGATACTTTCTGAGATCGGCAATCAGTACTGAAAATGGGATTAATGTCTTGTTGATAGTTCCATTGGATGAATAATAGATCAGGAGCCACGCAATTTCATTTAGCAGATCTTTTCGAACAAATGATTTCCTAATAATTGGATTTTAATGTTCTACCTGTTGCCACTTCTGTTCTACTGCACACACTGTATTTTCAGTGGGCCGATAAAATTTAATTTCTCGAAATTTTAATAGCTTTGTAAACATATCAAGTGAACACCTCCTAAATTTGTATTCTATTTACTAATTATATTATTTAGAATCATTTTTTTTAATTATAGGTAGTCAAGTATGGTAGGTAGTCGTAAGTAACGTTCTGTAAATATTTTGCGTTTTTACATCTCTAAAATTCGTCCAATTTAAACAAGTAAGTGATTATTTATTCTTCATATTTTATTAAATACCCAGGAATAATTTTTGTATGTGGATTGTTTAGTTAGGTTACATTTTTTTTTTAATTTTTCAGTTTATTTATTTCTTTACTGCAACCATTTTTGGGTAACAAGTGTATTCTTATAAGTTATTTGTAATAAATAATATGAAGATTATTAAAGGAAACCACACATTGCCCGAATTTCCCATCGAACCATAGTCCTAGAAATCCTGCAATTCAAATCCTCAATCCAATCCCGTACTACCAGGTCCCGTTTATCAGACATCTATCTCCACCTAACCAAACTGCTGCGTTTGATAAATAGCATTTTTACCTGAGCTGCATATCACTGGAACTCCATTCCTTCTAACATACGTCATGTACCAATCCTTCCCTCGTTTAAAACCCTTATATTTAATTACCTTTTAGTTCACTAATCTAATCCGATATAAAAGTATAAATGAAACTACCTTTTTTGTTTTGTTTTTTATTTTTTTGTTTATCTCTGTATCTGAAATTCTTTATATACAATTTTAATATAAGTTATAATCAAGTGTGACCACTCTGTTTTTCGTCAATAAATGTTATAAAATTAGAATTACCCTATTATTATTCTAAAGGGACCTAGTCCCAGAATAATAAAATATTTTTTATTTCATATGTCCACCACTATTGCTACCTCTTTTTTTCGGGTCTATGAATTTCCTTTCTTTTTTATTATTTATTTACTTCACTGTAAACGAAGACAAGAACAACAATGACAAATTTGTTGACAATTGGCTTGACTATTCAAAGGATCGGACAATCATTTTATTACCAACTTCAGTTTTCATCCGAAGGCCTGGAGTTTAGTTAAATCGTAGGTTCTTCAGAAAAATTATATTTCGATTTATATACCCATCCCATTTGACTATTATTTTTTTTCAGGAAGATAAATATTACATTTTATTTACATAAAATAAAAAAAAAAATTTCTTCCCCCAAAAATGTATTTATTTAAATTTATCACAAATAAATAATGTATTTTGTCTATAATATTTTTATAGTCACCAATTTATATCATTCATACAGCTTCTTTTCCGACATATTTTCTTATTGCTGTAGATATAATATAATACAGTAATGAATTTTATTAATTTATTGGTATGCATGTTTTGTAATTCATGATGGAAGTGAAGATACATGGTCCGTATTAGTCAATCTATTGCTGGTACCATTATGGTTTTTGAGTTGTATACTCAAAAGAATTCAGATTTTATTTAGTTATAATAGCCCTGATTTAAATAGAGACCAAATGCATTTGCTCTAAGCGCCATATTTTGATAGGTGAGAGAATTTAAGATGTAAAAATTAAATCCAAGATAAACTAAAATAAGATATAGGGTCAGAAAAGATCTGATTTCCAAAAATAGATATCAAATCCTTTAATTTTGAGGCTATCAAAATGATCTGAAATATTCCAGGTATGCTAAAAATATTATTACATAAAAATATACTTCCTAAATTAATTTAAAACTCGTTTGTATTATGGTTCAGTTGCTAGTGTTGTTTTAAAATTTATATTGTATAAACTTTTATTTGTAAACGTATATAATTATTGTATAATTACATGGGACTTGAAATAGGAGAAAGCGGAGGCAAAAGATTATATGCCCAGGGAACTAGTTACTGGGAATCCGAGTCTAATTACAGTAATTAGTGTAACCTGAACTGAAAGGATGAAGCAGAGCAGAGGAACCAATATAGTGCTTATAGTCCTTTGATCCACTTGGTCGGCTCCAACAATAGCTTCTGGGAACTCAAGTTACTGAGGACGCCACGAGGACAACTGGACACAACCCAACAAGTCAATACCAGCTATATAAACAACATCGGTTATATTAATTTAAATAAGCTTACTTTATTCAATAAAGTGAATTCAAATTGCTATACTTGCAGTACACAATTTTATGTTTCTGAATATAATGCAATTATCATAACTTATTACAAAAAAAAAATGTATATTTATATTTAATTATATGTATATAATATTTAATGTTCCTTATATAATTTTTAACATTAGGATCTTTGTCTTTCGGAATAATGATAATGATAATGATATATTTTCCTATTTATTATTACTGATATTGTAAGTTGTATAATATATAACAACATGATGTTTTCAGGAATATAGATAGACCTTTTCTCGAAATTTGGTGTTATGTGAACTACCTTTTGTTTTGAAGCGTCTATAAAATTTAAAATATGTCGTTCGCTAAATTTAAAGTTGTAAAGTGAAAAATTATTTTATGAAACTAAAATAGAAATAAGACAATTGCATAAAGATGGCTGATAAGAAAACTGATACAAATATACATAATAAAACTATTATAAAAAATATTGAAGTTTTGATAACAGCGTTTATGATCATCGAAAGTTTTGCAATAGAGAATTTTATTCATAGTATTTTTTTTTCATTGGCGCGACAGACCGTGGATGTCCCAGGCCTCATGCGATGTACTTAAGAAATACATTGCGTTTCCTGACGTGGTTTTCATAGGGTGGGCTCGTCACTCTCACGCCTATTTTTGTGAGTGCCACCCATTGGCTAACGGCCTCACAAATGCCCGGGGGAAGATAGTGAGTGAGTATTGCTCAATTTTTTGCTTGAAAAAATCCCGGGTAGGACCGGGCTCGAACTCGCAATCTATGGGTTGGGCAAACAGGCGCGTTACCACGCTGCTACCGATACCCCGTGATTACTCTTTCATAGTAAATTAATGAAATATTTTAATTAAAAACATATTCAAAGAAATAATAAATATGTCTTAGCATGGAACTTGTGAAGATATTGTTATTGTGCTTATTATTATTATTATTGTCCAGTCAGAGTTAGGCAGAAATCATTATAAGAGTAATTTAATTACATGTTTCAGTTACACTATAATTATACTGAGATGGTCAAAACGTATAAATGGTCCAAAACGTCAAAAATTAGATGTTCTTCGAAAACAACTAATTTTTGACGTTTTGGACCATTTAACGATTATCTCATTCTAATTATAGTGTAACTGAAACATGTAATTAAATTACTCTTAAATTTCTTGATGCTAAATAATTAGTATTACAATTATTTCTTGATGCTAAGTAATTGCAATTACACTTATGATTCCATGGAATATAACTTATATTTGAAGGAAGTTACTGATACATATTTCTTATGAGCGGAAATCCTAAAAGTTAAAATGAATCTATACGCAAGTGCGCAATTATAAAATCGATTTTATATTTATTATCTTCGAATTTCTCTTGTATCCAATCCTTACAATCCAAAATCCTTCGTAAAGTCCTCAATGCTCCTTACTTTGTCACAAATAAAAGCATTCATAAAGACCTTAATGCTCCATATGTAACCGATCTAACCACCCAAACCCAATAGTTTCTAACCTTGCTTCCTCATCCATTCCTGATAATCCTCCAAGATGCATTAAAAGAAGATGGCCTCAAGACCTTCTAATGTAAAAACGTTATTAGAGTGCTACGAATGGATAGTTTCTCTACACGCCTGTATCACTCTATTATAAACTTACAGAAAATTTTCTAAATGTCTTGTTATGTACAGTTGTAAATCTCAATAAACATATTTTAAAAAAAATATTATTAGCATCTTCAAAATCATATTAATAATCTGTAATACGTTCATATATTTATTCTCCAGGGAGAATTCTGGATATTATTTTTATATTTTGGAGCATTGTAAAACGGATATTTTCCGTTGGTGTCAAGTGTTTTTAATTACAATTACAATCACTTGTAAATATATTATAATTACTTAAAATTGTATTAAAAAATATAATTACATAAAAATGTAATTGTTAATTGCAATTACTTTGGCTCGCATTGTAATTGCAAGTTTACTTGAAACAGCTGTTCACCAACTAATTTCAATTACAATTACAATTACTTGTACTTCTGCAATTCCAAATTGAATGAAAATATTCGTAATTATAGTTAGTTTTTTATTAAGAAAGATACTGTGATAAAATCACATGAACTTTATCTTGAACATCTGCTAAGCAGTGAAATAAGTAAAATTACTATGAATATAAGTGATATAAGTGAAATAAGTAAATTACTGAAATTTACTTATGAAAAATATGTAAATGGAATGAAAAACTTCTTAATTTGAAACGTGTTGTTAATTTGAATCTTATTAAAACTTGTTAATTTGAAATAATTATTAATTTAAAAACGTAAAGCAAAATAATATCGAACCAATGTACATAATTTGCATGTTTGGTCATTTCTTGTTAGCAGCAACAAACTTATGTTTACTCAATAAATACGCCATTTTATGGATATTTTATATACTACCGATTAATAAATAATAAGATCACCTAATTATTTTTTTTTTATAAATTACATTCATTTGAAGTTTAGAAATTTTATTCTTTATCTTTAAGTTCTCCTCCGCAAACAAATGGCTAGTAAGTTGCCAAATTCAGTATTATCGTGACATTTATCAGAATTAATTACGACGTTAGTTGACTACGTGAACAAATTAAAGTAGGTTGGGTCGTTGAGATAACTTTTTGCTCAACTTAATTAGCGACTTTTAAATTCTTCTAAACTTGACCTGACGACGTTAGGAGAACGAAACTAATTAAAAGTTGAAAGCATCAAGTGACGGAATGAATAAAATGAATATGAAATATGATTATTCTTTGTTATGAAAGTAACTATATTCAGATTATTCTTTATTTAATAATCTTGATTTAATTATGAAAATTTATAGGTATTTAATTTATACTTACTATTCTCATTGTTTTTTTCTGTTCTTAAAAGTAACATACATTTTAAAATTAATTATTCTAAAATCCAAGAATAATTAAAATAAATAACTTGAATAAAAGTTTATATATTTTATACTTAAATAAAACTTTATTTTTGATTTTTGAAAATACTTCATATCGTACAACAGATCGGCGTATATCAAACTACTACGTGAACACTAAATTAAACTCTAGGTGAATAAAACTTAAATAAATAAGAAAAATAGCACTTCACAATTGTAATAAGAATTGATTTACTTTATTTATTTTATCTTGCACCAAGATTGTTACAATAATTATTTAATATGAACTAAATAATAAATATACGATATGCTATTTATAACTTTTAAAAAATCATACAACACCATACCTGTCCGATCAACAGTGAGAAATGTTGTATAACGTAACATGTACCCCCTCCTCATAATGATCAGATAATGTGCAACTTGACTTTATTCTAAGATTCAATTTTGAAATGTAAAAATAAATTTATGACTAACTTTATTCTGATAACGCACTATTAGAAAACATAATCACATCATTAAGATAGGGGAAAAAATAAAAATAATTAAATTTAATTTGCATACTCCTCGTGTTTACCATATTAGAGATTATTAATATTATTGATAATTAAATATCGTTCTTCAATCAATATGACTCAGTCATTGCCCCAGCTGTAAATGTCTCTAAATAGCTTTTGTTTTAAATGACAGCTTTATCTATCACTGTCAGAACTCAATGTTACACTCTCTTGGTCTTCGATTCAATTTAAAAAAATAAAATTTACTAACACAATTTTTTTTTTTGACACTTAATAAAGTTTGTTTATTACGATGAAAATCTGAATCTTCTACATCTGATATTAGTCATTTACTGCTCTGCTTATTAAGATGGCATTACTAACCGCAGCAAGTATTTTATTATAACTATTAAAACAAATCGCACTAATTTTAAATTTTATAAGAGTGTAAATGCGACTAATGATTATTTTTGATTTATTCTTTTTTTTATGTATATAGTTTGATTATGTTTATTTTCTTTATCTTTCTGTTTGTATATAATTAGAGAGAGATTTTAGGTATTTTTATGTACTTTTTTCATTTACTTCTTTATTTTAATTCTTTTGTTATTTTATTTTATTATGAATGTGATGTGTTATCACTATTACCTATTGCCCAACAACGTTTTGGCAAATTGTAATATTTATTAATAAATAAAAATTCGAAATAAAAAAAAAATTTTACAACTTATTTAAGCAATAGAAATAGTTATATAAAACCTACAGAGAAAAATTATTTTGGAGTGCTACGGCATGCCTGACTCATCGAGTGTTTTCTACGCGTGAGAAAAACGTTTTTCAAAACATTTAATATACAAATGCGAATTTCTAAATGTTATTTTCATGAATAAAATCTTAATTCATATTTTTAACGATAAAATCTGTAGAACATTTCGCTTCCCTATATTAAAAACAAAGATAATTATAATAATTAATTTAAAAAAAAAATAATACAGTGATAGAGAAAATAGTAAAGAAGGGTTCGTCAATCGTTTTCCTTTTTTATTTCAAAAGTAAAAACAGGGAAAGCACGGCGCTGTAAGATACAGTACCCTCACAACATCCCCACCGTGATGGTCACATTAGAATTACTGATAAAGAGGTTAGGTGTCAATATTAAAATTTTAATCAGTAGATAATATTAAATACATTTTATTTATTTATACTGTAGTTTTCAGGCACTGGATTCTTAAATATTTTAAGTAGTCTTTTGGAATAAATATAACCTATAATGAACTTAATTTGCATTCTGCATTATACTTATATCGAAGAGGGCTTCACAAAAATTTAATCTATTATTTAGATTCGATAATATTTTATTTGCTTAACAATAGATGTTACGGTAGCAGCGTGGTAGCGCGCTTGTGTGCCAATCCAAAGGTTATGAGATCGAGTCCAACTAGATTATCATTATCAAATAAACGATACAAAACAATTTCCTAAAAACCGTAAAATATCAGATTTATTTAGTATAGGTTTGTTATTCTAACCCATTATACATTTTTTTTTATTATCTGGGGAAACAACAAGCCTTCATACTTGAATTTTTTATTTTATTGATTTCAAACTAATAAAATAACAATTTTTACGTTACAGGAAACAACATCAGGAGCCAAATATAAAAATAGGTACCAAGTTATGTTAGTTTGAAGTTATGATAAAAGACCAATTTATTTCTTCTTTATTTTATATTTCTTTATCATAGTTAATTTATTTACTTTCAATTACTTCTATTGTTTGTGGAGGTAATTTCTGTTCAATTCCCAATTGACATTTTATCATTTATTTTTAATAAATAACTGTAGCCAATCATACTTATGATTAATGACTGAAACTAAATATATACACATTACTCCGAATTTTATACACTGAAGTTCATTACCTTTAGACACTGTACAATGTCGAAATTGAATTTATTAAAATAAATTTCTAATTATCAATACTAACAGAATATGTACAGAAATAAACATAAGCTAATACTATAAAAGCAAGAAAGACATGGTTCAGTGCAAGATAAAAAATGCAATAGCGATATTAAACTGTTTTAAAGGATAATTAGCTATAAAAATGGAATGATAAATAGTGTTAAAACTGTTATTGATAATAAGTATGGTGTGGTTACACTTTATTTTGTAATATATGATATAATTTCAATTGGAAATACAACAAAAATTACCTGTAAAAATAATGAAATATTTTGAATGTATGCAAGTTAATAAAAATAAAGAAGAAAAATGTTTGTCATTTTTCAAAATTTTAAAATCAAATAATTTGCTACTATTTTTAAAATTATCTTATTAAGGTTATAAGGGCGGACTGTCCGTAACATCGGCAGGGTTATTTTATTGATGTATAATTAATAACATAATAATTGCATTACTGTTATTCTTACGAAGGCTTGTTAATTCTTCTTTCCTTTTAAATAGAAAAAAGAACCAGAGAATTGTTCATAATATCATATACTTGTATGTTCTAAAGTTCATACAATCAGTAGTAAAACTTCAGATGGGAAACACTAGGAGTGGAAGGTTCAGCTATACTTTTTCCTCACAATCTTGTCCATAAATTTTTTATGTTCAGATGTGAATCTGACACCATAGATCTTTACTGCACAAATAAAACTGACAGTTTTCCACTGGGACAGTTTTTCCCTCCAGGGACAGGGCAGGGAACTTAAGTACTGGAATGATAGCTTCAACACTGGTAAGCACCTTCAAGTCTCATCCTAATTGACTTACACGGTGTAGTTTGAGATCCTCGTTTACTGCAAGTTCTCTTCATTAACGATTCCCCAGGTCAGGAAGTCCTAACTCTGTAGAGGTTGCTTCCTAATGAAGTATTTGGAAACCTTCTAAGCTTTTGTCTTCCATTCGTAAACGGACTACTTCGTTGGATTTTTGTAGAGGATATGTAAGAAAACAATAGATTATTGGTAGAACTTATTTCCACCATGCGGAAGTTTGCATTTTTTTATGTTCGGTTCTTGTACCTTTTTGACGTACAAGTCTAGAAAGACCCAAATTATGCCTTTTTTTGGGCACCATCAATTTCTTTTAATCATTAAAAAATCTAATATAGTGTTACTTCACCAAAGATTTCATAATAACACAAAATTATTATATTATTAATTTTTTTTAAATTATTTATTTACTGTAATTTACAACTGTAAAAAAAAAATACAATAGGTAAATATGTAGTATGTTTCATATGCACTTGAAAATCTTGGGAAGGAACCACCCATTGGTGGTACTTCAAACATTAATTTAAACTAGAAGGTCCCGTGGCCATCTTCTTTTCAGACGCCTCGGAGGATTGTCAGGGATTGTTAAGGATGAAAGATTAAGAATTAAAGGGTTAGGATGGTTAAGGAGTTTGGAATAAAAAGACGCATATCTGTTTTGGGTCAAATCTGCAACGAATGGGATGTTAAGGTCTTTATGAATGAGTTTATTCGTGACGTAATAAGGAGCATCAAGGATTTTACGTAGGATTTTGGATTGTAGCGATTGGATTACACCACTAACGGTGTATCTAGAAAGGATACTGTAGGACAGGAGGGCAGAGGTTTACGACGGAGAGTAAAGGTGATCTGGTGGGATTTGTCAGGATTTATTTTGATTCTCCAGTTTTTACACCATTCTTCAATAGATGTTATGTGTGCCTGTAGTGTTTGTGATGCATTAGTTGGGTCGTTGTTTACAGAAAGTATACATGTGTCATCAGCGTATGTTGTTAGCACTGTGTTAGGGTGGGTTGGGATGTCAGCTGTATAAACCGTATAAAGAATGGGACCTAAGATACTACCTTATTATTAATTTTAAAAATTAGAATAAATATCAAAATAATGTCCAAAAATCTGAAAAGCATAAAAGCTTCACTTGGAGCTCTAAGTAAGCTAAATATCATTAAAAATGTTTACAACACGATAATAATAAATCCTTTATTAAAGTGGTATACCTTTGTTAATATTTAGCACTATTAGAACTCGTGGCGGTAAAGCGCGTGGCTACTAACTCCAACGACCCGAGTTCGAATCCGGATGTGCAGAAAATTGTTTTCTGTTACACTGTACCCGTGAGTCAACTTCTGTGGGTTCTGGAGCCCTACTGGGGTCCACCCAGCCTCTTAAATTGGGTACCCTTAATTGGGTAAAAATCTGAAATTCTAACCAAATCACCTCCTTGCACCGACGTTGTTCTAGTTCTAATTTGATTAATTAGAACTCAGTAGGTTTGATGGTCCCCAAGATATAATTTCTCAAAAAGTCAATACTTTTCTATAAATAAGGAAAGCCGAATATTTAGGAAATATTACACTAAAAAAGATAATCATTGGGAAATATTTCAGTTCATTTATCTAGCTTTGATTCAAGAGCTCGGAGGCTGATATTATTTTCTATAATATATTCACGAAAAGATGATAAACAAAAAAAATTGTATCTCAGGACCTATTAGACGTACTAATGTCTATCACCACTCAAATTGAAGCCATGGTGAATTAACTATATATTAGATATGTGCCAAAATATGTTGATAAAGGGTTTATTTTTAGTTATTTAAAAAAAAAAGCGCTTTGATAATATGTATCTTAAGAGCTATCATTTCAAATTTCTATTAGCACTCAAATTAAAGGTCGGTAAAAATACTTTTTAATGAATATTTTCGTTGGATTGGCAATTAATAATTACCTTCTGGTATATAGCCTTAAAGATACTGAGCAATGAGTGAACGATGTGGAAAGATTTTATTTCAGCATGAAAGTTTTTTTATAGTAGAAATTCAAATAGTATGAATTTTCAAGAAGTAATCATACAGTAATCATAATACATAAGGAGGCAGTGGTATCTGCGTGACAACGTGTCAGTCTACCAACCCAAAGGTTGTCAGATAGGTTCTTGGTCCCACCTGGGCTTTTTTCAAGCATAAAATAATACAAAACTTACTCACAACCTCCACCGGGGCGTTTGTCAGGCCCCTTAGCCAATGGGTGGCTCTCACAATTCAATAACAATTACAATTCACCACTATTCTTTCATATTTGAAAAAACATTATGCTCTATCTTAAAATTTTAGAAATTATATTAAACTGGAAAATTTTTAAAAATAAATTTCTTTTTAGTAAAGCAAGATATATTTTTATATGTCTAATCAAAGTGCCAAAATGAGTGCAGTGCATTAAAAGTATTTTTTTCCCAATGGAATAATGTAAAAGTATAAGTTTGAAAAGCTTATAATATAAATTTATAAAATTTAGAAAGAATATTTTTTAATATCCTAAAACGAAACCTAAAAAATAGAAGAATACAAAAATTGAAACCAAATAGAAATTTAAAAAAAATAATAATTACTTACTAGTAAGGGAAAAAGTAGATAATTTTTTTTGAGGTTTTCTGGTATTTTTAAGAGTTCTACCTTCATATAAAATAGGATATAAATTGGGTATAAATTTCAATATAGATTTTTTAATATTCGCTTATAATAATTTTTATCTTTCTCATCAAACATTCCACCTCAATAATCTAAGTAATGTTTGAAACACACAATAATTTATTCAATTATTAACTTTTATAACTATTGAGAATTTTGCTAATATATCACCCGGCGTGCCGCCCCAGCGAATCTCTTGAACCAGAGCGTCCTATTCATCACTACTTACTCCCATCTCTCGCTCATAATGTGAGATAAAACTTTACTCAAATTTATTTTCCTCTCGTCTCTAAGGGCACGCTTATAGCAGGGCTTACTCTGTGAAATATAGAGCTATTTTAATTTTTAAGTAGGTAATAAAAATAAGGCTGTAGAGGCTCATTGCTTATTCCGTTTCCCAAGTATGAATATTAATGCTCCCTAACAATAACAAAAAGTTAAATAAAATTTTAAAACGATGCCCGCAAAAGTTCACAGAGAACACAACTCTTCATTCACTTCATACTTCAAGTGTATTTTGAAATCAAATGAACCAAATAAAGAACAGTTTCAAAAATAGCTTTAGCAACAACCATCTTAAAGAAGGACTACAAATTTAATATTTCTACACATAAATATTTATATTGATAATCATAGTTCATTACAAGCAACAGATATTTGCATATTTTTTATACAATAGTTTGGTACAAAAAAAAAATAAACAAATTAAATAATTATTCTCAACTATTAATTAGCTTACTGCCAGAATAAAAATAAATCATGCCGGCCTCGATTAACACTCCTTATATTCTCACAGAAGGTTGAAAAGAAATTAAATGAGAAACCTATTCAAAATGAAAAAAAAAATTATATCTCAGTTAAAGATATAGATTGAATAAGAGACCTATTCAAGTCAAGATTTTAAGATATATTTATGGATTATTGACTTTTAATTGGATCCTTTGCACCCACAGTAGAATCATCAAAGTAAATAGAACTGTAAAAACATTAAAGTAAAATAAAAAAATTGCCGTTGTTGTTTTTGTTTCAAAACATCGAGTGGTTCCTTATCGTATGAATTCGAATTCACCTACTTTATTGAGAAACGTGGTTTCCGGAATAAAAAATAATTTTCTTCTGTTACCAAGTAAGTCACCCCGTCATTTTACTCAAAGACATCGAATTGGATTTGCGTCATGATGCAACAGCACATGTGTGGAATGTCATTCGAAATCCCTTTCGCTTCGAATACTACGCATAAAAAGGGTGCATATATCAGTGCTCAAAATCTTTATCAAACATGCCATATTGTGTTTTCACGTTATAATATGTTCAGGTGAACTGAAAATTATATTTTCTATATTCGTAAGATATCAAGTTCGTAAAATATTTCGTTAATTAAGATGGTTTTGTACACAGAGTCAATTTCATTTCAAATGAAGATTAAGAATGATTTGAATTAACAAATATTTAAAACAAGAATGTTTAAGTATAATATTTCACTTTTATGACAATAAAATTTTATAATTTCATAGTTATTTGAAAATTCTTTTAAACCTTTAAACTACTGGCAAGCGTTATGATCATAAAAAATAAAGTAGAGTATGAAAAAATCACTCTTAAAAATCTGAATAAAGTCTCTCTCTTCAGCGATTTCTCAAATACTTGTTTTGATTTCGTCCGGAGCAGGCGTTTGATTCCTAAATATCATTGTTTATTGAAGTATTAATTTAATTGAATTATTTTATTTCATTAATTATTATCATATTTCAATTTTATTGAAGTATTAATTTCCCTTAAAAATCATCTGTCCCGGTATTCCAAAAATATCCATAAGTTTTTTTAAAGTATGATTTACGACGAAAAAAATCTTATTGTTATATTTATTTTTAACAATAAATTTCAAACTGAAATTGAAATATTCTTTGCAATGTAACAAGTGACCTGTTCTTCGGGAGTATCGTCACAAAAGAAAAACTCCACAAAAATATGTGCCAACTGGAATTAGGTTGTCTGGAGTATTATGATATACGCAGGACAGAAAGCAACTTTAATAAATATAAATATTACTTGGAGGCCTCTGCTGAACCGAGCTTATTTTATGCTAAGACCCCGGAGCTTAACGCGGCATCTGGGCTTAGCAACGGGCGAGAGGTCTGCTAAAGATCCTGGCCTGGGATTTGAGGGGCGTTCGTCGAGATTTACGTTTTGAACGCATCATGTAAGCAAACTTGATGATGCTCTCTTGGTAAAATAAATTTCTTTTACTTCATTTACAGAGTCATATAATAAAAACAAGGGTCTAGTGTTTTTCAGTATTATTCTTCGAAGTCCATCAGAATTAATATAATTAAATAAATAATATGTATTCTGTAATAATAAATTTTAAATTTAACTGCTGTTAGTGAAATATTTTTTTTAAATTTGAATTTAATTTTTTTTAATCCAAGTAATTATCTTATATATGTCTCACCCATTAAATTTACCCAACGTCTGATGGATATTTTTAATGTAATTTTATTCTTTTTATTATTCTGAAATAATTCCATTTTTTTTCATGAATATTTTATTAATATTCATTGTAATTTGCATGATATTTAAAATTACTATATAATCCGGGTTGTGTTAATTTGCATCGTATATCAACTTTTTTATTTATTTATAAAGATAGTCATTTTATTCATACTCTTGTGTGCTTATGTAAATATTTTATATGTGTGTTAATGTTAGTCAGAGGTATTTATTTGATTTTAATTAAATTAAATTTTGTTTTTCTTTAATTATAAATCATTTTGTAGTTGTCTTGAATGAAAATCTTTAGGTGTTATTGCCTTCAGAAGGAATTTTTTTCTTGTTTTGAGGTTCTTGATTTATATTTTCAGTTTGGCCAATTAACCCATAAACACCCTGTATATTAGGACAATGGTAAATACTTCAGATAATGGAGGCATAATTAAACTGCAACAGTAAACACATAGTAGTTTAATAAATTGAAGTAAGGACAGTAAGTACTTATGCATACCATATGTACCTGATAAACTAAAGAAAAAAAATTAAAAAATGGAAATGATAACGATAATACAAACAAATTAAAAATGTAATTACAAATATGGTATAATTTGTAAATTAAGAGTTGGTCCTATTTGGTGTTTATTAAAAAAAAATTTCTTACAATACAAACAATTTTTTTATGAATAATGCTAACTGATATCATCTGTTTCATAATAGAAAAAATATAATAAAACGGCATTTGTTTGATGAATTTAAGGTGTACTTATTTAAATTTAAAGAGAGAAAATAACCTTTAAAAAAATGAAATAAAGAATATCGTTTGATATAATGTAATTTTTTCAGTCGTAACACTAAGAGGGAATTAACTTATTAGAATTATTCCACTTTGCAAATGATTTTCCTCTTCATTAACATCGTCTAGTTAGTACCAGTGTCTGAATATTTAAGGTATGAATCGATACGCCTTGGGACAAAGCAAGTTGGTAATTGATATTGGCAAAATATTATTGACACATGTTAGGGGCCCCTCAGTATATTACGATTAGTAATATATTGAGTCCAATAGTCCAACAACTGATTACATATTAAATAAGAGATTAGAACTAAATAGATTGCAAATTATACTCCAATATCATAATTATAATATTGAATGATTGAAATAGAATCTCCTGCGAGCAACCATCACCGGGGAATGATTAATAGCGGTGTTTTAAGAATGAAAACAAAACATCGAAGGGGAAGTAAAATCGATTTAAGGGTTATCAGATGATAAATGTTTGATCCTAAGGCGATTTATTTATCACAGGTTCAATTTGAGTTACGTCGAAATCGAGTTTCCTTGCGGTGGTTGAGAATTGATGAATCCCAAATTTTATCAAGTAATCAACTTGTTATTTATGAGAGATATTTTTAAAACCAATACGTAAATAAAAATTAGTTAAAAATACACAACTAACTAGTATATGATCTTATATAATAACGTTAGGTAGATACTACATCTAAATAGCGTCATATTTCGAGAAAACTAAATAAACAGCATCCGATACTCTGATTCGACGGATGATATGATTTTTATAAACAACTTGTTATTTATGAGAGATATTTTTAAAAAATACTTAAAATAAAAATTAGATATAAATTCATAACTAGCACATAATCTCATAATAATATCGTGAGGTAGATACTACATCTAAATAGCGTCAAATTTAAAGAAAACTAAATAAACAGCAAACTCGGAGTCACCAGATAATATGATTTTAATAATTGACTACTCCCCAGGCAAAATGTCATTCATCGCACACTTTTTCTTTTTTTTAAATAATATAAGTTGTAAGTAATAATTTCATCTTAACGATAAAATCTTTATGATTTATTTTAAAAAAATATATATTATTTATTGAATCGTTGGGTTTTTCATTTAATTCTGCCAAATCCAATTCATTTTTCCTTAAATCTGGACATATGGAGTTGAGCTTTGGGGCTCCACTAAACCTTCGAATTCCTCTCGTATTCAATCCTTACAATCCAAAATCCTTCGTAAAATCCTCAATGCCCCTTACTTTGTAACAAATAAAATCATACTTAAAGACCTTAATGTTCCCTCTGTAACCGATCTAGCCCGAACCAGTTATTACTCCTTCCATTATAAACTCTCTAACCACTCAAACCCCCTAGTTTCTAATCTTGCATCCTCTTCCATTCCTGACAATCCTCCGAGGCGCCTGAAAAGAAGACGGTCCCGAGACCAGCTAATGTAAAATGTCATTATAGTGCTACTAGTATTGGATTTTTACGGACACCCTTTATTTCTAAAACTAATTATTAACGAATTTCACATTTAACATTCAACATATGCAAATAATTTTAAGATTTCGAATTACATAACCAATTATTATTTAAAGTATATCTGTGCAGAAAAAAATAAATATTTTAACAATTATACTAATTATTAATACAAAGCTTACAAAAGAAGTCTTTTATGAGAAGAAAATAAACTATTCCCATACACGAAAAATTAAATGGTTTTATCACGACAGAAATTATTTTACTTGAACTGCGAGATATGTATATGTTTTTTTGTTTTGTTTTTTTTGGAATAGTTGCTCTTTTAATCCTTAAGTACGTTCAGTGTTTCTTCACCCTAGAATTCATTGCCATCAGAATTGTGCTAATGCAAGATAACATTTACCAGAAAGTTGGAACTTTAAAGTGGGATTATTCTGTTGACAGAAGCAGCTTAAAACTTAGAGCTATTTCCTAGAGCACCCCTATGATGTTCTACTAGGAGGTCTAGTATTCAATTAAAATTAACTATTTTATCGATGAATATTTAGTAATAAACAAGTAACAAAAAGAAAATATGTTTGTCTAAATTTTTGGGTAGGTGATACGCAAACACATTCAATTTTTGTAGTTTTTAATTCTTAGTTGTGAAATAATTGCTTTCAAAATGAAAGACTTAATTACGGTTGTTGCTTAATCAATTATTAAACTAAAAAATCATAATGGACATTGGTTCCTAATAATTATTTTTTTAGTACTTCGTAGTGAAGTACTTTCCAGTTGCAAGCTCTGGGGTGTATCAAGGATACTGTGCAAAATATTTTGACTAGCATTAGCTAATATAGCTCTAAGCCATTATATATTAATATTATTAATTTTAAAAACATGTAATAATGATATGTAGGGTTAAAAATAAAAAAGCCTATCTATCTAAGTATCTCAGGAAAGGATCAAAGTGACAGATTAAACATTTCCCTGTTTATCGTGAACGTAAGGTTCGTAAACTTCTGAAGATCCAAGCTTGTGAGTGGAAATCTCCGGTCAAGTTCTACGGAATGAAGCTTTCAAGATAATATTTTTAGAAATAGACTGAGGTAGATGGAGAAGTCTATTGAAGATAAACTGAGAAATGAGATGTAGATACGTTACTGTGCATAGAGATCTAATAGTGCAGAGCTAGTCGTGCTCTAATACAGCAGACGAGGGAGTGACACCTGAAAGGATCGAACTGTTAGGAGATCTGAAGTTTGAGATCGATATTCATGGAGTTTCTTAGAGCCCACGGGAAACCAAATAAGTAAAACACTTAGTAATCGTGATGTAAATTGGGCTGATAGCACTAAACAGAGACAGAATAACTTCCATGCGACTTTGATGTACTAATTTAAAATTTTCATTGGTAGGTGTAAAGCTTTTTAAATTTAAGTCCCCTTTGGATTTACTCTAAACCAAGAGGAAATTAACGTTGATTGGCGGTGTACTTAAAGATCCCTGAATTCGGGAAATGCATAAAAGTCCGCAAAAAAATTAAATTATTTTTGACCTTGATATCATATCAAAAGTAAATTTCATAATGAAAGCTAGAATATTAGTTCATAAATAAAAGTATACGAACATATTGTCCTTGATTTATACTTTTTTTTTCTTAGTGGGGTCGACTATTAGTGATATTCTAGGAGCTAAAAGGTATAAAAGCAGAGGTTAGAGAAATTTCATCAAATAAAATATTCTTATAAAAAGACTTATAGTATGAATTTATACTTTATTATGAAAAATATTCCGGGTTTCGGTAATGTTCGACATGTCTCGGAAGTTCTAAAAAGATTTCAAAATATTCTAGAATGAACCTTGCTTGCATATTCAAAATATTGCGATAATCATTTGGAATAATTATTTTTATTTTGTTTGTCAGATTTTTGTGGAAATATACAGAGATATATGCTTCTCTCTTGCTAATACACAACCAGTACAATATTATCAATCATTGATACCATGACTTCAAAAACACGAAACAAAAACTGCTGTGCTAATGTGAAGAAACTTTAGGAAAATCCAAAGGTTCAATAAAGAATATGCAGGAGGGTTTCCTCTACGTCTATATGCGCCTTTCCATATACTATATAAAGGGTCTACATCATATTCCCTTCTAGTATGTCTACTACATAATACATTCTCATAAATCGGTTCCCAGCTGGAATCAATAGAAATACAAAATATAATCGATGCTATTTCCGAACTCCCGCTCTGCTAAACCATGATGTGAAATGAGGAAAATTGTCCCGCAAATGACCTGGGATTGCAGTCGATACTACTACATGACCTCTAAGTAACAATTTACCTTCTGCGTCGACCTATTCATGTACAACTTTGTGACCGAGCCAAACCTTCTTTTTTATATTAAAAAAAAATTAATTGATTAAAGAAGAAGATATTTTTTTCGAACTCAAACTAAAATTATTTTTTCTATCTATAGTTTGATAATTTATTTAATCAATATTTATTTATCCATTATTTATTCTGTTGTCTATTTAAGAAAACTATACTTTTATTCTACTTCCATCGAAAAACTTAAAAATTAGAATTTACAAAACCATTATCCTTCCACTGTTCTTTATGGATGTGAGGCGTGGCCTGTTACACTAAGGAATGAACAGCGTCTTAGGGTTTTCGAAAATAAAGTATTACGCAAAATATTCGGACCTAAAAAGAATGAATTAACGGTAGAATATAGAAGATTACACAACACTGAATTCACTCCTAACCATCTTTTATATTTGAATCCCAGTAATTCTTCTTTATTCTCACCCCTTAGCCCTATTCTATCTTTAATTATTTACATGTTCAATGTCCCTTACTTATTTATTTATTTCTGCCCACTTATAATTTTAGTTTTTTTTTTTTACTTATATAACATCAGATATCAATTTTTTATTTTGTTAATTATACCTACAAATTTTAATTCTTTTTGCCAGACCATTTACACCATTTCCTTCCACATGTTTTTATTTTAAAACTAAATTATGCTAATTTTTTTTTTCGTTTTTATTTTAAGATTAAATCTTACTACACCTGTATTACAAATTACCTTCTTATAGTATTATTTTGAATACGTTTCATGTTTTTGTTATGATTTATAGTCGTCATCTCGTATTATCTCGAAATAAAATAAAACACACATTTATTGCTTTAATTCCTACTGACTATCTTATCCTCACATTCTATCTACGGTCAGCTAAACACCTCATTATAAAACTGAAATTAATTAGTTTATGGAAATAATAACCAAGTTAATGTCAAAATCGAGTGAATATTTATATAAAATAATCATAGAAGCACATTTCTATCTTAGAAACACCCCTCTAAATCAGAATGTTCTTCACTTAGCTCTGTATCCTATATTATAGCCAGGACGCTGTTACACATTCGAATATATCCCTGGATATATGTGACAGATTATATATACAGCGCTCCCAGCGCATGTATCTCGAGAAGAGACTTATATTTTAGCGACCTGGCACCACCTGCTGGGACCGAAGTGAATAATGTTAGTGGAAGTACGTCGGTGGGGTCCTGGGTTATTAAACTAACTTATTACACCAGCCAACTGGAAAATATAGACCGCATCACCTCCAGCAAAGTCTCGCGTATCAGGGCGCCATTTTATCAGAGATTATAGTAAAACAACAATTTTTTTTAACATTCAGGACAAAAAATAGTTTATTAAAATTATTTTACGCCTAACACCTACGATGATAACATCTGAGATAGGAAGAAATGTAATCAGTTTGACAATTTTTTTTTCACTCCCATTACTGCTATTTTAATAACATTATAAGTTCTGAATTAATAAGAATTCCATCATAGTTATCCACCATTATCTGTAAAAACGAACCTCTCATTATGTTTTATTTATTTTTGGTAAAATTTAAATTATATGAAATTTTATTATACATAGTATATTTATTATAATAGTTTTCAACAATTTATAATTTAAACGTTTCGACCCACAATACAGGCCTTGGTTAGAAATAAAATTGAAATATACAAATCAAGCATAAAAGTGACACGTTAATTTAAAAAAATGTATTAACTGACATAGTAAAATGAATAAATAAATGTATTAATTAACATATCAATTTTTTGTATTATTTTAATTTTTATATTCATTTTTAACGTTCTTACTATTTCAATTTAGGTTTTATGACATTTTATATGGAAGTCATTGTAAACCTCCACTTTTATATCTGATTTATTTACATGTATGTAACTTTTATACTCTTGCATTAGCTTTTATTTTATTTATTCATATATTTTTATTTTAAACTTGATGAATTTGAGCATTGTGTGTCAAAAAGTTGGCAATTAATAATTAGTTGAAAAATGTTTTTGTTCTTCTTTACCGCTCCGTTCTACCGCCTTCTAAAGTATATGAAGTTAATTTTTTTTTACATTAGTGTAGTTTCAATATTGTAATCTATTTAAGGACATTACGAATGATGGTTAAAAAAAAAAATACTTCGGCAAATAACATGCCTAACCTTCAAAGTATATTGTTATATCATAATCCCTTATTGGAGTTCTTAAATACATTTGCCGCATGTTATTATAAATATATTTAAAATTAGTTCATATATAATTATAATACTTTGCAAAAACAATCTATATAATATCTTATGTGTAGAATATTTTGTACAAATAAAAATCACACAGTTGGATAAAAAAGTTTATCTCAAAAATATATAATTAAATACTTAATTTTTTATCTAAATAGTATTATAGTAATTCAATTGTTGATGAAAGCTCAATAATAAATCTCAATCCACATTTGCAAAAAAAATTTCACAATTTACCATTTATAAGTTGATAAATATTGTCTGTAAATATGTATTCTCTTATGTACTTTTTTAAAATGACTTCAGAATGAAACACCTACCTACTAAATTTCATTCAGGTTTTTCATGCTTCTTACAATTATGCATCAAACATTTATATATCATGTCCTTCGAGCAAAGTTGACAGTATGAAAAAAATAGCTCACTTCTTGTCTTAAATACTGCCTGAATTAATTCAATAGGGTTTTCATCGTTTTTTTATCTATCATTTAAGTCAAGATTTTTAATACAACAAATAATACTCAGTGCCCATTTCAATTATTAAAAAAAAATTGTTTCGATGACTACATAGTTATTAATTTAGCTCTATTTTATTCTACGCTAACTTTGGTCCAACTCTGATAAAACTTATATTGATAATGTATATACGCGTATTTCAGACATGAATGATTTTTTTTTCTGTAGGCTATTTGCCTGACAGGAAGGATAAAATGTATACGGGTCACTAACAAGTTGGCTTTCCGACTTTTCTTCACTGTAGTTTCCTGTTCCTGTAGTAGAAGGGATGGGATACAAACAACCCCCGGAAAGGGGTTAGATGGATGGAGGTCTTTTATAGATCCCAGGTGAAATCATCTGCAGTTTTCTTTTGCGCCCTCTGACAGTGGCAATGGTTCATCTTCAAGGATTCACCCACAGGGCATGTATAACAGTATAGCTTTTATGTTATTTTTTTGAAGTTCTTTTATAATTAAATGACTAGGGACAGAAATTAAGTTACAGTTTAATAGGTTATTATTTTTAAAATCATTCATAAATTGAAATTTTCCAAAAATTACATTTTAAAATATTTCAGAAAATAGAAATAAATGCATTTTTACTTTCGCCTAACTTATGGAATATATAGTATGGGAAAGTATTGATCCGTACCAATTTCGAATTTCACATTCTAGTTTTAAACGTTATAACGTTTAATGTTAGTTCATTAACATTATTTAGAATAATTTCTTTAATAGGGTTGTTTATAAAACCTTAGTTAAAGGTACTTAATGTATAAGTTATATAAAAATGTTTTTTTACTGACTTAAGTAAGAATTGAATTTTGTAGGAGTATTGGTGTTAGGCCTAAATCGAGGTGATTAAGTACATTATTTTCCTATATTTGGTCTATTTGAGAAATTTTATATTAGATTAAATTAGAAGATCCAATAATATTATCTCTGACTAAAAGAATTAAGGGATGGACAAATGTATGAGAAAATTAGTAAAATTTCAGTCAATATATTTTCGTAAGTAAATTAATATTATTTGATGAGCATAAAACAAAAAAAAAATATTCCAGTGTTTTGACTGCAAAAACATTTCCTCTTTACCCCATTATTTCCCGATATCTTAATTCTGTCGCAGATAAGAGTATAGAGGAAAATAGCTAAGGGGTGGAATAAAAGTCCAGATCTGAAGAAGGTACTAGAATTTATAGCCAAGTCTTCAAGAGATAAGAAAACTCTTAAACAAGACCAGGACTTGTAGCAATACAAGATATCTAATCCAAAGCTTTTTAATGAATTATGGTTAAAGATATTAGCGCAAAAGGATGATCAGAATAGAATAAATACGTTGATATTATAAATATATAATGTTAATGTATTAGAACAATATACTTTTACAGTAAATAGATCGTGATTTCTGAAGGCATTCCACATCGCAGAGTGCTTGTCGATGACTTCATTGCCCCCATTAAACCGAAAATTAAATTGAAATAGGAGAAAATGTGGGCATATTTTACTTATAATAAATTAAGGGAAATCAGAAGTGACGTTTCCCATTGGATTTCATCAACTACAAATGTGAGCAGATAGGAGGTGATTTTGATGCGCCTTCGAATAGGTCATACGTGCCTGACCCACGGTTATTTCATGGCCCACGATCTCCACCTGTATGCCATACTTGCGGAACGCAACTTACCGTTAAATACATTTTAACTAAATGCCGAGCATAAGATTCCCTCGAATTATATGATTTACCAGATTACCGTTTTATTTTGCTGGATAACAAGCAGACTGTTGATAAACTTTTAGAGTTCATCAGTCATTCCAAATTTTATCACCGGTTCCCTTGTTGCAATAGTCAAACATTTGAGTAAAAAATAGTGGCCATGAAGCCCCCCCCCCGTTTAGTACGTGGTCAATGGCACAGCCTAAAAGTAGTTAGAACTGTAGTTAAAAGACTATCCTTTCCGAATCCGAAAATTAGAGCAGCAATGACCCATGGTTGATACCTTAAAATAATTTTTTTAAAATTAATTAGAGTGAAGAAAACTTATCTTTTATTAAACCGATTTAATGATTGTATTGTCTAAGTTTTAATTCAAGTTGTAGGTTACCTTTATAATAAATAATATAATAATTATATTATTTATTTATGTAGCATATATAATTTTATCAATTCATTAATTAAGGCTTATTACCATAGACATTTTTTTTCACGAAATTAAATTAAGATAACTCCCAAACTCTGTCAATGGAGGAATTATTCAGCAAAATATGTATTTCAAATTACGGATTGCGCTAATGTATACAGAGTCTATGCGTTATAGTTGGTTTGTTGTCTTTCCAACATAAGTAAGTTTGATCTCATATTAAATCAGATTTAAAAATAAAAAATAAAATTATTATGAATCTACTTCACTTAAATCTATTTAAGTTTGGATTCCGAACATCCCATTCTACTATCCAGCAATGTAATCCTGTGGTGGACGTAGTATCGTCTTCTTTGGAGCGCGGAATGTGCTTCGCGGGTGTCTTTTTCGATGTAGAACAGGCGTTTGATGGAGTCTGGCACCCTGCACTGCTTTACAAACTCCGTAAATTCCTACCTCCTACATAATTTCTCATTATTCGTTCCTTTCTCATTGATAGATTATTACAAGTAAACCACAATGGTTCCTATTCATCCCTCTATTCTCAGTCCGCTGGTGTTCCTGAAGGTAGTATCCTTGGTCTCATCCTCTACACCGTCTATACAGCTGACATTCCAACCAATCTTAATACTATCCTCACCACGTATGCCGATGACACATGTGTGCTCGCAGGTATATCACAGTCCTCGAAGAATGGTGTCGTAATTGGAGGATTAAGATAAATTCCAACAAATCCCATCAAATCACCTTTACCCTTCGTCGTAAACCTACTGACTGCCCTACAGTTTCATTTAATAATGTTACTCTTACCCACTACATTTGGACAAACGATTAACCTGGAATCCTCACACAAGACTGAAAAGATAAGAAACTGCACGTCGATTTCGACTATTGCAGCACTTACTAGACAAACGGTCAAAACTTCGAACACGTTACAAAAGACTGATCTACATGACTGTAATAAGGCCAATATATATGGAGTTGAGCTTTGGGGCTCCACTAAACCTCTGAATTCCTCTCGTATTCAATCCTTACAAACCAAAATCCTTCGTAAAATCCTCAATGCTCCTTTCTTTGTCACAAATAAAATCATACATAATGACCTTAATGTTCCCTATGAAACCGATCTAGCCCGAACCAGCTATCACTCCTTCCATTATGACAACGAACTACCTAACCACTCAAACCCCCTAGTTTCTAACCTCGCATCCTCTTCCATTCCTGACAATCCTCCGAGGCGCCTGAAAAGAAGATGACCACGAAATAAAGTTAAAAAAAAATCTATTTAAATCATTAAACTCATTATTGAGCATCTTCAATTTAATTTCAATTTTGAATTCTAAAAATAATGGGAACTAATTATATGGAATTATGAAAATATCCCTGAGATATAGAGAATTTCCTTTCAATGATATCAAAATATAAATTAAATTGGAAGTAATTTCCTTTTAAATTTGAATAAACAAAAAGCGAAAGAACAAACGACGTATATATTTCCATTAGTTATGATCTAGGTTATGTAAAATAGCCAGGGGCAGATAGTGAGCAAATATATGTTGTATTTATTCAAATATTCAGCAGCTCTAGTAAATTTTAGTTAATGAAATTTTGGAGCTTGTTTCATGGGAATGAGAAGCTTTTTTTGTGCAACTGGATGGCATGAAGATGAATAGTACTGCCAACGATATGAACTTTTCCATTTTTTTTTCCAGCTTAAACGTTTATCATCGTATGAGAGCACTGTTCAGCTACTCTTTGTCACCCGTATTCATCATTTCCGGAACAAATGTGTTAAAAAACAAATAAATGGCAAATTGTTGATAATAATTTACAAATTAGATGGTAAATTTGATTAATTTATTTTAGGTAATTTCACGTCTACCCATGCTAGTCTTCGGCGACTTAATAAATATTTGCATATATGAATTACTATTTACATAAACTTAATTTTTTATTACTATTTACATAAACTGAAATAATAATTTTCTATAAATATTAATTAAAATTTACAAATATGAATTATATAGAGTGATAAAAATACCAGCACAATAGTTATATTAAATTTACATATTTTATGGCTTTACACTTAATTTGAAAGTGCTTCGGCTATAGTGACAGGAACCTTTTGTTTTTTTGTGATGTCGAAGTAATACTTACATTTTATTACAATGTGTTTCTGTGCCAGAGATGTGGTGTATGCTTCACAAAATGATGGTTCCAGTCCTGTCTAGTATTGGTGGTCTGGTATTGGTCCTGTCTAGTATATATTTACGTCTTAAAATATATAATTTTGCATCATTAATTTTTTTTGCTTTCATATTTTTTTTTTCACAAAGATATTTTTAACTGACAATTTTAATGGATACAATGGATTTGTACTACTACAAGTCTCGGAATAGTTTCTGCAGAAACTTGCCGCTCCATTAAACAATATAAAGTTTTTATTTATTTTACTAATAAAGTTCTTTCCGTAACCTTTGTTATATTTATTCTTTAAAAAATAATTTACTCATAGACTAAAAAATCTACTATTGACTCATAAATAAGGCTAAAATCATCCTCCCTACTTATCACTTTAACAAATTAGATTGTGCATCTTTATTAACTGAATAAGTATTATTCTTATTTATTATTATAATTAATAATTCTAATAATTGATTTCATTATAAACAAAGAGTTTTTAGCTATTACTGTGTGATATTTTATTCTACTCTCCTTAACATAAAAACTTTAATTATAAACATTTAAAAATCTTGAAACTCGGTGGCGAGCTAAAAACGTAAAGCCTCAACAGTTATAAAAGCAAAGGAAGCAGAATATATTTATATTTATTACATTTTGTTGAAAACAAAACACAATCTTTATGACAACCTTCCTAGTCAACCAATTCTACCCATGGTGGGGCCACCGTCCGCAGTTCTCAGATCGTCAAGACCTGCGCCTCAACCATTTGAGCTCCGGACAGTTCTGTTGTTATATAATTTGAGCAACAAGTAGTATAATTGAATGAATAGTTGTATAATTTGTAAAATGAGAGCTAAGCCGGGAATACCTCTAGTCTATCAAAAGTAAATATGTTCACATATTATCACTGCAAAATACAAATTATTATTTAAAAATTAATATAAAATCATCTCAATAGATGAGTTAATATTTTTAAAAAATATTGATCTGCAACACTAATTTGACTAGGAATAATTTAAATTTAGAAATAAATAAGTTTAATACTTTTAATAAGCTGTAGAATGTTTATTTGTTTGAAAAACCTCTTCTATTGCCATCCATAAACTAAATACTTACAGTTAAATTCATTCATATTCAATTGAAGATATAAATGTATTTATTGTTTTCTAAATGAGATAATTTAGTATGAATTAATATTAATTTATCCAATATTTCGATGAGGAAAAGCCATCAGTAGTTTCAAACGGATTTTCAGTACAAGAGAAAGGAGTAAAATTTCCCCGCTTCCGTCAACCATAAAGTGCCTTTCCTTTCTAAGTTTGTTCATAGAAAATGAGATTGCCAAAATGGAGTTTGAACTTCAAAGGAACTCCTTTATACTTAGACCAAACTCTTCAAGCCATCGTTAAAGGGGAAATTTTTTCTTCAGAAATAAGAGATTATTAATTCAATCAATCTGATTGAATGAAGGATTTACTTGCATCACTAATCCTAATTATTGGTACAACGGGAAATATAATAGCTGTGATTTCATGTTAATTATTTCTATTCCTGGAAGACGCATAGTGGAGCAAACAGTGAGTTTGGAATGGGAAAACTAAAATATTGACTATTTAATGTTTAAGTGGAAAATTTTTACTGTTTAGTAAGATGAACGATACCTGAATAATTGGCCCAGACGGTATAGGAAAGATCAGTGTTCCTTAGATCAGTTTTTTCCGATCAGAATCCGGCCTGGATGTTAACTTTTATTTATGTGGTGTCACCACGAAATGAAAACTTGACATCCCACTATGGTTTGAATAGGACAGTACCTTGCAAATAACCGCTCCGTATGTCAGAAATGACCAAGAAAGGGTTGAAAATGTCAGAATTCATTAAAAAAATAAATACAGTCAACCTGCTCGAATTAATTTACATTATCTTTAGAGTCCATTCATTAGGAATTGATGTATCGCAAATCCTGAAGAACGTATTAACAAAATCTAAAAAAAACTTTAACTGCGGAAGACTTTCAATAATACCAAGGAAATGTTCCTAGAGATTGATTTTTTAGGAAATAATACTAGATTGTAGAATAACCTTGCTGTTTATTTGTATAGCTCATTAGTATGTTCAAGAAGCTGTTCAAGTATCATCAAGTAGAAAAATGCTAAATGAAAAATCAATGTATGACAGTATGATACTACCGCGGGATCGATAGTGAATATTAAAACTTTATTGATGTAACTATGTCGGTCACTTATTCCAGGAGCAATGGAAAACTGAGGAATATTATTCATATGGTATGGAAAGAAGTGATGACTACCTAGGGAATGAGAAATGCTATCCATAAATTGTAATGGTTAAGACTATGCATTTTACATCCCGATATACTTAATATAGTATCTTCGAACATGTCTAACAACCTACAAAAAACAAATATTTTTTATATGCAGTAGTTTGAAACCTTTTTGAATTCAGTTTTAGCTTAATTTTGAAATTACTCATATAACGCATTATTCGAATTTTACTATCCATTTATATATAAGGAATATTTCCTTTTCAACAAGAGAAGGAAACCTTTCCGTCTAATTAAACTAGCAAAGTGGCCCTTTAGCAGTTGCTGTCAGTAAATTTTAATTGGCTGGAATTTACATATTCCAAGTCTCATTACGTTTCAGGCCATGCCTGTAAGTAATTACGTAGTCTTCGCTATTCGACCATCTCCCTTTTCAGGACTTCGACACAAACGGAGAGACCACAGGTATGGCAAATATTAAGTAAATTGTTCGGCTAATTTTGTGTAATTAATTTTATTATTAGTACAGACACATATAATTTAATATGAATTAAAAATATTTTCTTAATATTTTACGTTCCTTGTGGGGCTAAAAATATTATTCGACAACTTTATATTTATAATTTTTAATAACTACAAGAAAAACTTTAAAAGTACATAAGTCAGTGCATATCTTTCTCTTAATTTCTATTTTTTGTAATTTTTTTTTAACATATACTTCTTATTTTATTTTCCGAAAATTTTATTTCCTGGATATTTTATTTTTTTTTTACAGATTTACATTTATCTTGAGTTCACAATTACTCATAAAAAGAATCTATAAAATATTTCAACGTCAATGATTAAATTTTGACAGTAAAATTTTATGAACGAGCCGTTTTCGAAACATAGGGATGCTTCGGCATGCTTAAGTGCCTTGGCAGATGCGCGTGTGAGTTACCAAAAATATAATAAAATTTATATAGGTCCGTCTAGATACGAATCCACATAATCCCTGAAAAATTTATCAATACAGGATTTACGGCAGTCGTTGTTTTGGTTGTTACATAGATTTGTCAGCCATCGAAATAAATTTGTTCTTTAATGTCTAAAAAGTAAAATTTTAGAAATTTTTTATGTTTAAAATAGATTTTTCGCTTCCATAAATTATTAATGATTAAACATAATTGATCGTAGAAATGCAACATTTTATTAATATAACTTCATTATTTTGTGTATACATATATATGATATATATAATATTTGATCTATGTAATATTTGTTTTATATAAGTTATTTTCCATCTGTAACGAAATTATAATTATTTTAGAAACTAGGGGGATACCCACTGTCTGCCTAACGGTGGAACGACCCCACCCCCGTTCTACAAATTATATAGCTTCTCATTTAATTTATTATCAATTTACCCAATTTTGATCCATTTTACTTTCAATTTTTATTCTTTAATAACTCTCCAACGTTTCGGCCCTCAGGCCATTCTCAAGGAGACAACGTTCAATATAGATGTTTTTGGTTTTTAAATCTCAATTTGCAGGCTAATTCCCCATGACGCATATAACTTTTTGTATATCCTAAATTCAAAAATCCTTTTTTTGCAAACAAACTTCAAAGCAGAACCTTCTGTTTTTAACCAATGACATCAATATTGTCTATTGGTTGTCTCCTTGAGAATGGAAGCGAAAACGTTGGAGTGTTATTAAAGAATAAAGGTTGAGAGTAAAACGGATCAAAATTGTGTAAATTGATAATAAAATAAACCACTCTCAAACAATCATATAATAAATAATTAATTCTCATTTAATTGTACTACTCGATGCTCAAATTGTGAAACTGTAATTTACATTCATGTTCATTGAACTATTTTTTTAATGTATTGTAAGCAGGAAAAAAAATAAATTCTATTTATTTATCCCAGAATTTGATAATGAATACAGTGCATTTTAAAAAACAATGTTCCTAATCACTCCTTCTAAATTGTACTGAAATTTTATTCCGTCTTTGTTCCCACAAAATCCGTTCTCCGTCAGTTAAACTCAATTTTTACGACCAATTTTATTATTCTACCTTATATTTAAAATAAAATATTACACGGTGGTTACTTAACATTTTTTATAATAGAGAGATAATTTTAAATTGCAAAATTTCTTCAAAAAGTTTCGCTTTATTTTTTATTAATGACATTTTTTCCCTAACGAATATCTAAATTCAGTCTAAACAACCTGTACCTTCCTGACTTGATAGTTTAAAAAAAAGATAAAATATTCCCCTAGCAGTAAAAAAGTAAAAAAAAAATCTTAATTCGTTAAAGTCCTTCTTGCTTTCATAAATAAAGTACTTAGCTTAAATGCAATCCTAAGTATTAAAAATAGTGATATTAAATTTCGTTTAATTTCTACTATTACCTAAGTGATACTTAGATTTTTTTTTTATTGTTTTCCGTCAACGTATGAAATATATCTCAGATGACTTTTTCTATCTCTAACCTCCTTGACGCAAGGGGTGCAGGTTAACATGTCAAAAGAAATGTTGAACTGAAATAACATTAGTATCCACTCTCATTATTTATAGAGAGGAGATGTGTTTAAAATAAGATGTGACTTATATCCTCTGGTTCTTTGGTTGAATGTGGAAAAAAGCCAACATATTGGATAGAGTGCCCCATCATGAATCATATTGTCTCAGCTGTATCTCCCCCCATCCTTCACAGCAGGCCGGATCTATCAGTCTGCCACAATAGCACCCTGTCTTGTCAGATTCCGCTCATGTGATTTCATTGATCTATTCACATTGGCTATAGATATCTTTTAAAAAGATACCATCTAAACATTTTAAAAGATATCTATTAAAAAAATATTTAAAAAAAAAAACTAGAATAAGTAGTTTTAGAATTCTTTGTACAATTATCACATACTTGTTTTCCTTTTGGAATATAAAAATAGATAATTCAATCAGATTTTCTCAGACTCAAACCATTTAACGCAAAAGCCTGCTAAGGTATTACCACACTCTCAATTGCCTAAATATGAAATATATATGCTAAAGAGAAGTATTGCAATCTTGAAAAATTTCGAACCTGGGTTTTAAATGGATTAAAACATTATATAGTCTCCTGTGTTTAAATAATCTCACTAAATGGTTTGTGAATGTATGTTTCTAAACTCCTACCTTAAAATTGAAAAGTTTTACTGAAATAAAATTACGATTTTTTTTTAATTTAATATCTTTATTGAAATTTACAACTGTATATTATATAATACATTCTGTAAATCTATCTTAGTTAAAATGGAGTGTTACAGTCGTGTAGAGCAATACCCATTGGTAGCACTCTAATGACATTTTACATTAGCTGGTCTCGTGGCCATCATCTTTTCAGGCGCCTTGGAGGATTGTCAGGAATGGAAGAGGATGCAAGGTTAACTAGGAGGTTTGAGTGGTTAGGGAGTTTGTAATAGAAGGAGTGATATCTGGTTCGTTCTAGATTGGTTACATAGGGAACATTAAGGTCTTAATGTTTGATTTTATTTGAGACAAAATAAGGAGCATTGAGGATTTTTACGAAGGATTTTGGATTGTAAGGATTGGATATGAGAGGAATTCGAAGGTTTAGTGGAGTCCCAAAGTTCAACTCCATATATATTGGCCTTATTACAGTCATGTAGATCAGTCTTTTGTAACGTGTTCGAAGTTTTGACCGTTTGTCTAGTAAGTGCTGCAATAGTCGAATTCGACATGCAGTTTCCAGTCTTTTCAGTCTTGTGTGAAGATTCCAGGTTAATTGTTTATCCAAATGTAGTCCAAGATAGCGGATCTGTTCGACAGGAGTAAGAGTAACATTATTAAATTAAACTTTTGGACAGTCGGTAGGTTTACGACGAAGGGTAAAGGTGATTTGATGGGATTTGTTGGAATTTATCTTAATCCTCCAATTACGACACCATTCTTCGAGGGCCGTGAAATGGGATTGAAGAGTTTGGGATACAATTAATGGGTTATTATTAACTGCGAGCACACATGTGTCATCGGCATACGTGGTGAAGATAGTGTTAGGATTGATTGGAATGTCAGCAAAATTACGAATTTAATGTAGGTATATAACTGGGATGGTACAGCACAAATATATTCGACTTAAATAAAGAAAAAAATTTAAGGTCGATTTAACACTTTCATTTATTTATTTTTTTTTTTTTAACACTCTTATTTGTTTTGTTTAATTACTTTTATATTTACCATTTTATATGTTAAAATGTTAAAAAATAGAATAAGGAATAATATATGACATTCTCCAGTTTCTACAGTGAATTTTTTTACTTTCTGTTTGGACTTATTTTTTAATGAGTTCGACACCGCCTTCCTCAGGTTGCCGTACGGACCTTAATCTGTTGTAATTGCGCTAAAGAGACTTCCGGTAGTGGCTCAATATCTTGCGGAGGTGGGTACCCTGTAGATAAAGGTTGGTTGATTACAGCTTAAGGTTGCTTGGTTTGGTTCCAACCCTCCAGGTTCAGAACTGCTGTTCTCCGTATTCCGTACTGGCCATATTTTTATCAAATTAAAGATGACAAAATCTAAACGAAAGTCATGTATATTGTATTATATTACAATATATTGTATTATTAGATTTGAGAAAACAAAAGTTGACACACTATAAGACGGTAAATGAAGAAGTAAGTTGAGACTAAATAATGGTCTAGAAAGGATAAATGAAAATAAATTTAATTTTAATTATATTATTTCAAAATTTTTCGAGACCAGGTAATATTTATCAATTAATTAATTTAATATCCAAAATAGTCTCCACACTATATATTTATTTATTTGTCCTACGTTTCGGCCCTTCCAGCCATCCATAAGGATAAAATAGATGAATTTTTTAACAAAAATAGAAAAAAACTGATAGAAAGTTATAAGTTAAAACTAATTAAAAAGATCAACAGAAATATTAAAATTAAAATTAAAAAACCATATAACAAAGTAGGTTTGGATAAGGAATTAAACAGG
>NW_027106350.1:322126-323457 GCF_000696795.3 Halyomorpha halys | reverse complement strand
AATAAATAAATATATAGTGTGGAGACTATTTTGGATATTAAATTAATTAATTGATAAATAAATTTAATATTAATAATCATAATAATAAATGTGTGAAGAACAAATCAGTACTACCCACCTATTCGAATGATAGCTTTAGAGACTTCAATAGAATATCGGTAGCGTACAAGAGTGGAGGGGGAAGTGACCGTTAATAGTTTTATTGTAAATACGTCGCGTATACAAGAAAGAGATATGATAATATTAATAACTAAAAGAGTTTTCTAATTTAAGAAAAAATAAATATAAATTAAATGATAAAATACGTAACTAATATATACTGATAGATAATATAATTAGCATAATAAAATGAATACAATATACTATAATAATTGTAAAAGAGGTAAATAAAGGATATTAAATAAAAAGGTCTAAACCAAAAAATACAGAATAATATGATAATCATAACAACAGTTATTTGTATAGATCATGACAATGATAATTTATCTACATTGATAATTGTAATAATCAAGACAACATCAGTAACATGACAAAATTCAAAGTGAAATAACTTAATATTAACAATGTAAAGTTAAAGTTTACAATGAAACAGTAAATGGAAAAATTAATAAAAACAATGGATAAATAAGTATAAGGGAATAAATCAAAGTAAAGAAACAATAGAATAAGTGCAATAAGTGTAAAGTAAGATGTAAAATGAAGTATATAAATATATTAAAAATAAGTAATAAAGTATGGAAATTGGTATATAAAAATATTTCATCATAATTTTATATTTACCATTTTCTCAAACAGCGCTAATGATTTGGTACAAAGTCATTGAATAATTTAAAAGTAAATAAATTTTAATATCAAATACGTCTAGTCCTCATTACAATAGCCTATACAGCTCTATCAGCTTATAGACCATATTAAACTTATCAGCTTATAGGTCATAATAAGCTTATCAGCTTATAGACAGTATTAAGCTTATCATTGGGCCACCCGTAGCTCAGTGGTTAAGACGCGGTCATTCCAATTTGATGTCTATTGGCGGTGCAGGTTCGAATCCGGTCTGGGACATTGACTTTTTTCATGGAGTGGCGGTCCCACAAAATGAAGAACTTTGACTCTCAACTATGGTTAGGCAATATAGAACTCCAATGAGAGCCTTGGCCGAAAAAAAAGCTTATCAGGTTATAGATAATATTAAGCTTATTCGCTTATAGCACATATTAAGCTTATCAGCTTATAGATCATATTACGCTTATCAGCTTATAGACCGAATTAAGCTGGTCAGCTTATAGACCATATTAAGCTCATTAGCTTATATTATAGACCATATTAAGGTT
>NW_027106350.1:314894-317195 GCF_000696795.3 Halyomorpha halys | reverse complement strand
AGCATTTTATACCTACTGCCAGGTAAAACACAGCCGCCTCTAACCTGAGGAACAAACGCTGACCAGTACGCCGCCTATTCTAGGAACCGTCGCGTCTGGATTTGATTCTAGTTTTGGTCCACCCCGGGTATTTTATTTCCCCGGTTCCCGCCATATCTGGTGAGAATCCCCCTATCCTTAGTATCTAGACCATGCAGTTCCCAAAAAAAAGACTTTATTTATAATATTGTAAGTACAAATTACATCCAATTCATTACTGTAAAAGCGAAAAGATATCAAGTAATAAATAAACCCTTTAAATAACCTAAATTTAAAGCAATGTTTAGGTTAAATGAGGAAGCTTTAGGACACTCGTTTCAACACAAACAAATATGTGGTTAGCAGACAAATATTCGGTAATGGGCAGAGTAAAGTGTGTCTTTGAAGTGTGAAAGAAAACCTCTTGGGAAAGGCCGACACCAGCGCCAATGCACCGAGGCCACAGCCTTCACCAACACACAAACACTCCACTTCTAACCAGCGGCAACCAGTATTGGGCAAACGATTAGCCTCTGTTCTGGAACCGGAGCAAATTCTTCCATTTTTGTCCATCCCCATCACCCTCCTTTGGTATTTCTACCACTCTATGTTCAGAGTTGGAAGCTCACAAAGAGTTACTCTTTAAAATGTCGTAAACCAATTAAAATGGAATAACTAAAGTTGATAAGAGGAGTAATGTCTGTTTATAACAGTTACGGCTTACAAAAAATATATCTAAAATCTTCATTTTGTGCGATTTCATCACTTTATAAATCTGGTGGAACCAGAGTTAACTATCGTGACAAAATGGTTGATACATAGTCGCATTGAAGAAGCTATTTGAATTTCGCTAACTGTTATACCTTCTTCATTAATTGTGGCCCTTAAAAAAATACAGTCCTTTGCGAAAATTAAAATGAATCCAGAAACTGCTTGACTACAGCCTTTTCTTAAAATTAAAAACTAAATCAAGAACCTATTGCTTACATTCACAAAAAATCTAATTGTCAAAGGATTCAAAAACTGCTTTTTTTTAACAGAATTTTTCCAGTAATCAGTGTAGTTAAAGTAAAATAATTTTATCGAAATTTCTCAAATTAGTTAACCTAAGTATAATCTTAAAACTAAAGACATGGATTGTTAGTTTTAATATTGATATCCTCATATAGATTTTATGAACTTAATTTCTTAAGTGTATAACGTCTAGAAAGTTTATAAAATTAGTAGTGAATGCGCCCGTTGTGCCAATAAAAGAAGAATAAAGAAAGTTAAAAGTTTAATTTTTAGAATTAGAATTTATTCATAATCTTTTTTGGTAGCAGTTTCAGTCATTTCGTTCCCCAATATACCTTCATGACTGGATACCCACAGGACTGTATTAAAGAAGTAAAAGAAAAAAGAAAAATTTCATTATAAAAGAAAAATAAACTAAACAGGTTTAATAAAGACAATTAAACGAGTTGAAACTTAAGATTAATTTAAACTTAAATTACGATATTTAGTATTGTACATGAAAAAAAAATCAATTGTATTGCTTTTACAATACATTAATTTTATGAAAGAATAAGATAATGTTTAATTTAGATGAGCTAATAATAATTACGCTTGGTAGATCAGTAAGCGATGTTATCAATACGTCTGGCAACCGGTCCTTTGGCCCTGCGGTTCGAATAGACAGTTACTCTGGAACACTACATGGAGGTGATATTTGAAGCCAAAAAGTTTCCATTCCAGAATGAAATGGTCGTAGCGAACGGTTCGGTTGATGTACATCAAACAACTAATGGTACAACAATTCCAGGCCTCCTGACTACGACAATCCAAACATTAGCAGCAAAGTCAAACTCATTTAACAAAATCCTCTTGGCTTGTTGTTAATATCGATGTTCAGGCTTTAAAATAGTGCTTATCATTAAAATATACATTTTTATTATTCAACTAAATTATTTACAATTAAAATGAAATTACGAAATGAGCATCCTTCACCATACTCATGCGTTAAATATAAATAAATGGTTATAATTATACAACTCAGTTCAAAACAGTTTTTTTTATACTTCACTCCTTTTCTTTTTCACGAATCTAAAAAAATTGTGGGCTCTTCTGCCCAATATCAAATTCTAAAAAGAAAAATATTTACTATTAACAGTTTTACAATTAACATATAGTTAGAACCAATAAGTTTTGTTGTTGTTGTTGATTGTTGCTTAAAGGCGTAAAACCCTCTGGTCATCAACGCCTATGGGATGATAAAAGTAAAAAAAAAAAAATAAATAAATAAAT
>NW_027106350.1:307990-313573 GCF_000696795.3 Halyomorpha halys | reverse complement strand
GAACCATAATCTAGCTTGGAACAGACTAATGTAGTATAAAGTTTTAACATGGTAGACCGATCCGAAACCCACGATGTACCGCTAAGAAACCGGAGTATATTTAGTTTTTTTGTTGCGGCTGACCTTAATGATGTAATGTGCGGTTCCCAACTTAATTTATGATCAAATATAAGACCTAGAAATTTATGATTGTTTTAGTGAGGAATTGGTAAATTTCTTAGATGTAGTATTGGAGGGAAAGGCGTATTTCTTTTTCGACTAAAGTGAAGACATGCAGTTTTTTCTGTGGAAATTTGTAAGCCAATAGATTTGACGCCTCTTGGTAAATTGAGTCCTAGATCATTTATGGCAAGTGGGAATAAAGTGGGGCTAAGAACACAACCCTGAGGGACACCATTGAGCTGTTTATGATTTTGTGATAGATCACGGCCAACTTGAACCTTAAAATGACGGTTAGAGAGAAACTGTTTTATAAAGCGATACATTTGTCCACTGATTCCCATAGACATTAATTTTTGAAGGATGGCTCTATGGCTTATACTATCGAATGCCTTCATCATATCAAAGAATACTGCCATTGCTTGTTGTCCGTTGATAAATGCGTATTGGACTTCGGTCTCTAAAGTGACTAAATGATCTAATGTAGATCGTCCTTTGCGAAATCCAGACTGAAAAGCTTGAATTAGGCCATTATTTTCTAATACCCTCATCAGTCTTTTGTTTACCATCCGTTCTATGACTTTACTTAGGCAACTAGTCAGAAAAATAGGGCGATAACTATTAGGCAATCGCTTATGTTTCAATATTGGAATTACCACCGAATCTCGCCAGGTAGTTGGAAACTCCCCAACGGATCATATGCGATTATAGACCATATGCGATCCAATTACAAGTGCTACATGGTTGAGACGTCACAGAACATAAGAAATAGAATATATAAATATAGAACAAATTCTAAAGACCATATAAATAATGATGCTATACCATTAGCAAAATATATCATTGAAAATAATCAAGAGGTCAATTTAAAAGAGATAAAAAAATTAAAAGAAGCAAAGGACATCCAAATTAGAAAATATTTTGAATCTATTTATATAACAAAGAATATAATAGATGTAGTTAATTTTGAAACTGATTTCAGAGGAATTAGATTGCATTATGCGGGCATAATAAATAAAATAGATTTTAAAAACAATAGTAATTAGTTAGAAAATAAATTAGAATTAATATACAATATGGAGAAATAGAATTAGGAAAATCACCAAAGTAATAAAAATTCATGGCTCAGTGCACTAAGGTTTGGATAGATAGACAGCATAAGAAAAAAAGTTATTTTTTAAAGTATTAAATATATAAATGGAATAAATAAAATCTAAAAATTTAATGATCACTTAAAATAAAAATGTATTTTTAATGAAAAAAATAGGACTTATATACAGTTTGGAATCAATATAAAAAAAACTCTACTTAAGATATATGTCCACAAATTATTAGTAAGTTAAGGAGAAAATAAGAATAATAACTAGGAAATATGGCTTTATCCCAAAACATTCTAGATTTCTAAATGGTTATAAATTAATGAAGTGAATGTATATATGTAGTAAAATATATTTTTTTTATCAAACTGCAGTGTAGAATTTCTTGATTATACAGTATGTTAATTGAAAGTGTTTTTAGAGCTTAATAATGGGTAGAAGAGCCCAAAACATTGTTGAGCTGACAAAATCAATAATGAAGTATTAAAAAGAGTATAAATTCCTGAAGGTTTAAATACTCATACGGTTTATCCTGGTAGAAACATTTTTAATATACCAGGAAAAAATGGTCGCACAAAAAGGTATTACAATATAAATTCCCGCATGTGTCGTAGAGGTTTTAAATAATAATTAACAATAGGACGCCTACGAAGCAACAAAACAATGAGAAGTTGATAAAGGCGTAGAGCGGCTGTAATAATTTTAGCTGTGCATTGTTATGGAACGAGAGTGGGTGGCTGTCAAGGGGTAGGAAGCTTCGGCTAGCATCTCGTATGGTAGGATTATAACCGCCCCTATTGGCTAAATATAACTCTTGATTTAAATCCAACATTATAATGAATTAAATATTTGTTGATACTATCAGCACTCTCAGTCCACTAGACAGTAGAGTAAGTATTTAAAATAACAGAAAGTTTAATATATAGACCAGCATATTTATATCCAGATCGAGGGAGAGGAGAGACTTGGTTTATTTTTGATCTGTACAATAAAATTAATGTTTTTATTTTAACATTTGTGCTATAATCGAACTCTTTACAATAAATATGTCAATGCAAAAAACAAAATCAAAACTTCTTGTTTGGTTAGTCACTTAACTATAGGAAATTTAATTTAAAAAAAAAAAATTGAAACCAATTCATTTGTAAATACATAAGCACTCGATAAAATACATAAACAGTCGGATGAAAATATTTTTCTTTTAATATTTAAGGTGATATATACCTCCTTACACGTATGAACAATTTTTTTAAAGACAATCCACAGCGAACGTGATATTTGCCTAACTATCTACAGGTGATCCACCTATTCTAACCAAGGTGAGGGGTCAAGTTTTTCATTTTGTGAGACCACCACTTAATGAAAAAAGTCAGCACAGGTTGTATTAGAACCGGCGCCGCCGGATCTCAGAACGATAACCATCTGAGCTACGGACGGCATATGTGTACAGATATTTGTAACGTACTGAAACATGGGAAACTACTATTTTACATATTTAAGATACTTTTAATAACAAATCTCTAAATAATAAAATAAAGAAATGTGTTCTACTAAACATTTTTTATGTTTAATATTTCAAAATTGTTCACAAGTGAACAACGCACGGTTTCAATTCAATTCAAAAAAGTTAAGTGTTTCAAGATTAGAAAAAAAAATAGATAAATCTGAAATAGTAAAACCAATTAATTTGATTAAATGATTTATAATTCATGTAAGAGTAACCTTCCACTTTAAGTCCTTTTTATTTGCAAACAATCAGTACCATCCCATTTTATAGAAACTGGTTATTTTTTGTTTATTGCGTAAACTATTACAATAAAGCTTCTGTTATTTGTCTGAGATTGATTGGGAAAAAAAAATTCACGCTTCGATTAGATTTATTCACTCATAAAGAAACGTTTCTTCCCCGAACGGTAACATTGGATATATCAGGAAAGTGAAATATGGGAGAAAGAAAATGAAAAAGTGCGCGTTGACAGAAAGGTCGAACTTAACGCTCCTACAGCCAAAGAGAAGAGGGTGTAAAAAAAAAAAAAAGAAAAACAATTTGACAGATGGTCTTTCTCTCAGCTTTTCTCAGCCACGGTCCAAAGAACTGTTACAGTAGGGTCCTAGTCAGCAGGTTTTGTTGGGTTGGTCGATGTGGCTACTGGTTATTTAAATAAGGATTCATCAATTGGACCATTCTCATATTTTTATAAATCATATAAAAATAATAAATTTGGCAAATAAAAACTATTATAGGTCTCACAATTAATTACAAAATTAAAATATTTATGGTTCTCAAATATCAGCTAATAACCAACCTACCAACGTATTGCCAATTCAGATATTTTAGGGACAGCAAGTAAAAGAAAAATCAACAAAATTGAAAAATGTATAAATTAAAAAAAACAAACTTTATTTTCATGCTCAGAAATTTCAACTCTATCTGACGAATATATAAAAATCAATTAATAGTTTTTAATACTACGTTCCTGTTATTGAATTGGACAGTTACTGAATTAACATGATCAATTCACACACAAATAATTATAACAGTTCCTTAGCGGCTCAGACATAAACTGGGACCGAGGCGGAACTAGTAGATTATGTGGTAAATGTTAACCATCGATGTGCCTTTTATTTACATCTAAGAGTTCGATTTTTGGTGTGATCTATTTTTCTTAACATTAATAAATAAAAAATGTGGTTTTGATCGTGGTATGGCATACGTGGCTCTAGTTTGTACAATAAATAAATATATAAGAGATAGACTGACCGTTAAGTTGTAGGATTATGTTAAGGATGATCAGAAAGGCCTGTTCCATAATGAAAGCTAATAATATTATCAGTCCATGTACAAGTATACAAACAAAGTATAAAAACTATTAGCTATTTAATTCATGTGAGAATTTAACAAGAACCTAAACCTAACGAAACACCTTCTCCGGGAGGTAACCACAGAAGAGTGGAAACAGCGTGGGGTGACAAGCCCAGAAGTCACGTTAGGAAGCAAATTTGGTCCTCCCAAACTACTGGCTCTCACTATTCCTCACGGTGCATCGGGGATTATAGTTCATAGAACCTCAATGAACTAGTTGTGGTGTTTTAGATTCTGATATGCACATTATTATGGAATGAACCACCTTCGATGCACTACAAACTAGATTGCTGAGGGAAACTGGATTTTACGCCCACACTGAGAGTGATTTTCCTAAAGAGTCTTAACCGTAGTAACCCATACTACAAAGAATTTTTATATGGTTAGAAAACAATTGTTGAGCCAGCCCACTTCAATCTTTGTTAAAGAAGAAGAAGGACTCGTAATAGTACGTAGCACGTAATAGGCGCAGATGATAGAATCTTTTTTTTTTACTTATTTATTTATTGCTAGTTACAACTGTATGTTATAATACATTTAGTAAATCTGATCTCAGTTAAATTGGAGGGTTACAGCCGTGTAGAGAAACGACCCATTGGTAGCACTCTGATGACGTTTTACATTAGCAGGTCTCGTGGCCATCATCTTTTCAGGCGCATCACAGGATTGTCAGGAATGGAAGAGGATGCAAGGTTAACTAGGAGGTTTGAGTGGTTTTGGGAGTTTGTAATGCAAGGAGTGATATCTGGTTCGTTCTAGATCGGTTACATAGAGAACATTAAGGTCTTTATGTATGATTTTATTTGTGACAAAATAAGGAGCATTGAAGATTTTTACGAAGGATTTTGGATTGCAAGGATTGGATACGAGAGGAATTCGAAGGTTTTGTGGAGCCCCAAAGTTCAACTCCATATGTTCAGATTGGCCTTATTACAGTCATGTAGATCAGTCTTTTGTAATGAATTGGAAGTTTAGATCGTTTGTCCAGTTAGTGCTGTAAAAGTCGAAATCGACGTGCAGTTTCCTGTCTTTTCAGTCTTAGGTGAGGATTCCAGGTTAGTCGTTTGTCCAGTTTTCTTAGTCGTAGTCCATGGTAGCGGATCTTTTCTTCAGGGGTAAGATCAACATTATTAAAGAAGACTGTTGGGCAGTCGGTAGGATTCCGATTAGGATTGGAGAGTTTGTGATGCAATCAAAGGGTTATTATTAACAGCGAGCACACATGTGTCATCAGCATTAGTGGTGAGGGTGGTGTTGGGATGTCAGCTGTATAGAACTAACTCAAACTTATGCAAGGCTAGCAATGCTATATCCTATCCTAAACAGAAATTCCAAACTAAAACCAGAAACTGTTCTTATATTTAAAACAATCCTCAGGCCACTGCTGATGTACGGCTGTGAAGTCTGGGTAGCGGCATCCTTCACGAAAAGGAAAAAACTACAATCTTTTCAAAATAAAGTCCT
>NW_027106350.1:289598-307825 GCF_000696795.3 Halyomorpha halys | reverse complement strand
CCACTCCCAGTTGCCGACAGTTAAAGGAGCAGTGACCTACAACCTGGGAAACCCAACCTCAACCCGAAGACTGAAGCCCAGTCTGCTGCAGGACAATCTTTTATAAATTTTTAATAAATATAAAATTAATTCATAGTCACACTACCTCTATTTACTTATTATTATTATTATTTTTTTCCTCTCTTTTCTTCTCTCTTCCCTTTTTCATGTTAACTTGTTTCTTTTTACTATTATAAGACAATTGTTTGTTTTATTTAAGTGTACCAACATCATTATTTTTTGTTATTAATTTTACTTTCCTGTTTTATTAAGAAGCATTATTCTTATCTATTTATTTTATTATTATTTTTTTTCTTTTAATAAGAACATTTTATATAGTTAGAGGTGTCATTTGTATGACTATACCCCCTCATAATCAACTGTTAAAAAATATATATAATATAAGTTATATCAACCATGTAAGGCCCACCAGGCCGATCTAGTATAAAAATAAATTAAATAAAAAATAGCTGTATAGACAGTGTAGAGGATGGTACCGAGGATAATCCTTGAGGAATACCAGCGGACTGAGAATAGAGGGAAGAACTGATGATGGGAAAGTATGTAGAAGGTAGAAATCTACGAAGTTTGTGAAGCAGTATCGGATGCCAGATTCGATCTAAAGCCTGTTCTACATCGAAAAAGAATCCCGCGCAGTACATTCCGCGCTCCAAAGAAGACTAGACAATGTCCACCACACGATGACATTGCTGAATAGTGGAGTGGGATGTTCGGAATCCAAACTGGTGATCAGGAATTATATGATTGGAATTTAGGATGGGGTATAGGCGTTTGCATTTGGCGGATCATTTGGAGCGGAATATTTAGTTCTACTACAATACATTCAATGTGAAATTGGTTAAGGATATCAGGATGTGGAATAAAGGTTTTAGAAAGGTGTTGTCCAAATGTTTGTGATTTTTCTTCATCAGTTGTGGTCTAGGTTTGGGATTCGGTGAGAAGTGGGTGGTTAAAATCTTTGAAATTCAACAGTTTTTTGGTGGTCATTGAAAATTGTTTTATTAGGATTAGATCGATACTACGGAAACATGTGTAAAGACAAACTTCTGCTGAACACCTCTATTGCTCAAAAGACAGAGGAAGGTGGAAATAAATAATATTATTATTAGTGAAATCTTAAAGACTAAATAGTATTATTTTTTTAATTTATTGTGAAAAAGTGACCAGATAGATTTTAGTTTTGAAAGGATTCTTTGGCTTTGTTCAAACTGTGTCGCTGGTGGTATTGACATCAAACCGGGTCTGAAAGAGCTTCTTAAATATTTATTTTCTGCTTATTCTCTCACATCACCTCTGTTTTTAGGATACATGTAACATTTTTTATTGGTTCTTTATTGTTACAACCTTTTACCCCTTTGGTATTTTTCATAACCCAGTTCGAGGACCTGTCTTCTTTAAAATTTTCAATAGTTTTGCTGATTCAGTAAACGTCTTCTAAAAATTAATTTCATTAAGTTATTGTATTACTGTAGGATCCTAATATTAAGCCCAGTAATTCTTATATCCTAATAATCTAAATGGATTGGTATATGGATAGTATGGATTGATCATCAAATCCTGTTAACGTTTTCATTAATTCCTATCAAAATAATGCAATCCACAATCCTTAATTAATTTTATCCTCTAAGAAATAATATGAACGTATTGTAAATACAAAGTTCCAAGTAAAAAATCAGGTGAACTCGTAATGCTTTTTTAGCGAAAGGTATGAGAGTGGGTGAGTGGGAATCGTTAATATGATAAATTCTAGTCCTGTATTTTCATTGAATATCATGTTCGTTTCTGATTGGCTTTGAAAAAGGAAAAGTTGAATTTTTTTTAATGATTGTGAAGCACCATATTCTTAAGCCAGTTTAATGTATTTTTTTTCCTTCCAATACACTTCATTGCAAACAGTTACTAAACATTTAGATTATTTAAAATGTACGATTGCGTGGAATCACCTTCCTCAAAATAAAAAACTCCTTACTTTCGTAGACTTCGCCCATACCTACGGTAGCTTACCTACAGCTGAGGTAGATAGAAATCTTAACTGATAAAGAATTCTTAGCTTCTAAGAAAATTTATTTGCCGAGGAATAGTCATAAAATTACTAAACAATACTCGAACTACTTGTATTGTCCATACTAAATTTCATTCCAACTTCCGATGGTCCTTTGACGTCCAGCTTGAGCGTCTCTTCCCGAAGCAGCTTTAGTAGCTAGCAGTCTCGCCATCTAAGTCACTTCAACACAGCGGGCGAGCTACAGTTGTGGCTAATCCGCCATGAAGACACGGTGGGCGGACGTACGTTTGTCGATCAACCTCCATGAGGACACCAACCCAGGAGAAAAACTAACCGACAGCAGGGGCCCCATCCATCACCCACAATGATATTAAGGAATCTTTTTTTGTTGTTGTTCAACTTCAATTTAATTTTGTAATATCTACCTCTATTTAAAAAATATTACCTATATTTAAAAAAAGAACAAATTATTCATTAATTTTGAGGAAATTGTGTTACATATCAAATGAAGCATCTACAGTACAATAGGTTGCAAGTCTCCTAACATTCTTTTAAAATCTACTACAGAAACTACGTACGTAAAAGTAAATTATATATTTCTTATGTATTTAGTTATTACGAAAATAGATCATGAAATAAATATATCCAAGTCATATAAGTTGGAAGCTATGAGATATATGGAATGACACCTTTAGGATAATTTCGTAAACATACAGAGTTCAGTAAATTTATTTTTCTCTGAGTGTTTATTATAATTTATTTATGCAAATTCATTCGTAATTATTTCCCACCCGATTAACTATCTTGCTGTCTCATAAAAATATAATAAAAAGAAAAAATAGTGGTACTGTTTCTAAATAAGGTTTCAATACTTCGATAATCGTTCTGAGATGGAGCTCCTTCTATCGATTCTGGAATTCGAAACTTGATTCTGACCTTATCGGATTCCAGTAATGAACTAAGTGTGTAAATGGGGGAATATCCAGGAATCGGAGCAAAGTTTTTCCATTATCTTTCAATTCATTCTGTATTCTCTGGCGATTGATAAAAGTCTTTTTAAACAAAAACTAAAAAAAAATCTGCAAAAAAGTTGAACTAAAGATAATGTAGTGCTGAAAATTTTCCAATAAGGCAATATTTCATGAATGAACTGGGTGAATATTAGTTTTGAATGAAATATATTATTCTTATTTAATTTTTATAAAATCAACATAAATTACAATCACTTCCATAGCCAATGTCGTTAATTCATCTTGTAAAGTCTGATATTCTTTCAACGTAATTCTATTCACTAATTGTTTTATTCATTTTAATATTTTTTGTTCATGATGTAATGTTTTAGCAAGTAATATATCATAATTTTGACATTAATAGGGACTTTAATTATCAATGAATGTTGAGCAACGTCAAGCATGGTCAGTACTTGGATGGGTGACCTTCCAAAATGGGTAAACACTCTTGTCGGAAAGCCATTCTGTAAACCACCGAAGGTTTGATTCATAGACCGTCCGCTACATGAAAAGAAATATAGGTCCTCCTGCTTTTTGCTATATAGACATTTCTTTCACATTGACCAAACCTCCGGGCGGCTATGGGACATCCTAGAAGACCCCTAGCGATTCCTTTAAAAAGTATTATGTGTAGGGAATCGCTTTACGGCTTTAAAATATATTATTATAATATAATAATTATATTAAAATAAATATAATAAAATAATTAAATTAAAGTTTTATTATAATATTTAATAATATATATTCTTTTTTTACTATGCTCTACAAATCTTGTAGATCTTTAGCCGCACTATATAATTTGAAAAATGTAATTAATGATATATAAACTGTTGAAGATATAGTAATGAAATTCCATAAACAAATGAATAAATGAAATATAACTTATAAAGAGAATATTAGTAATAATTTAGAGCTAATAAATTAACAATAATGTTACTAACAAATTCCTAAAAGCACGAAAGATGTATATTAAAATACATAACTAAAGCGCCAAGTAAATCTAATTAATATATGAACCTAATTTTATTTGGAATATAATGAAACCGAACTCACTAAGTGGAGGGAAATGTTCTACGGGATGTAACTTATTATTGGTCAAATGAAATCAAATACTAATTACATTCTAATGTAATTACAATAATTTGGTTTAACTGATAATTGTAATTTCTGACCATTTACAATGAGTTTTATCAAGTAGTTGAAATTACCAATCAAAATTATAACATCATTTCCGTAGTTTATAATTACAGTAATAGAAAAGTAATTTTAATTTTAATTATTTTTTGCCTAAAACTATTGGAGTTGATTATAGGCAGTTATTTCGTTTATAAAAACCGGTTCTTAAAGTTCATTAAAGTAAGATATGACCTCACTGAAGATAATTTTTTAACTTATTTTTGTGATATATGTAATAGTTGTTCTACTAGACAATTAATCAAATATGGTACCATATAGTTTTGAGTGATTTTCCTAAATCGGTTGTTTAATGGCGCTTCAATATATATTTTTTTTTTAATATTTTGTAAATAACTATTTTCTTTTTTAAATTAATTACTGTTCATAATTTTTAGTTTGATTGTGTAGAAGTAGAATAGTTTATTGGGTAGTGTTGCTACAATTTTGACCGTAGTGCTTAATCGTTCGATTCTGTAGGTTTCCAAGCTTGGATAAATCATATCAAATAATAATTTATAGAGCCTCATTAATTACTCTAAATAATTCATTAGTCGATTAAGATTACTAAAAATGTACAAAGGCAAATTAAACTTCTTTTACTTTCTGTATTTAAGAGACACTTTATATTGAATAGAAAGGAAAAAAACAGAGAATGAAGATAAAAATTTCAAATAAACGTCAAATCTAACGTTTAGATGAAGTTGGAGGAGAGCATTACGAACTGAACTGGTAAAGAATTCAGAAACAAATTAACATAAATTAAAAATTAATTTAAAAAAAAGTTCATGGACTAATGATATTCTATTTGGTAGGTTATGATACAGCACAAGAAAGATAGATGATACAACACTAGGAAACAGATTAAAAATACTCCAAGGTGTTTGATTCTTAATGATTTGAATAAGAAGATACCGAAAAAATATTGTCGGCGGAAATTAGGACAGAGCCACCCTTGATTCAAAACCCGTAAAAATATGTAAGAGCATTTGGTAACCCAGAAAATATTTGTTTGCAAAGCAAAAAATCTCTTCCATTCACTAATCATCCGGTGACTAATTGGAAGACAGTGAGGGAAGATAGCTGAAGATAAGAGATATTTCGTGGTTTTTATAATGATTTGAGAGATAAGGTTATTTCAAATTCCATTTTGTTCGAAGGTGACTCGAACAAGTGAATTAGGAGGTAGTTGAAATCAAGTATTCGATTCTAACTAACGTATTATAATTAATAATATTTTGTTGTTATAGAACTTTCGTATTTTTAGGCATTTTTAAATACTATTTTACTTTATTAATGTGTTTTTCTTTTATTTTAATTCTCTTAATTTTTCTCTTTTCATATATGGACTTAAGCCCACATTAGTAACGAACTTTTCTCTAAAAAGTTAATAAACATTGATTCCACGGATACGAATAAACGTCCGAGTGGTAAACCGAAACATAGGTAGGAGGATTGCGTCAAGACTAATCTCGTAGATTTAGGTTGGGACGGATGTCATTCAGAAAATGTGGGTAGATAAATTAGTTGTATCGGCATGGAATTTTAAGGTTCGCTAAGACTTTCATTATTATTCATCTATAATTTAAAATATTTATACAATTCTTGCATTTGTACTATAATTGAGTGCGTGAGGAACGAACAGAAAAAGATTTTTTTTACTATCTACTTGTAGTGGAACCAAATTTCAGCTCCAATGTTGAAAACATATAAAATTACCAATAATTATTGAACTTTTTACAATTTATCAATACTGAAAAATAAATTTGGTTCATTACACAAAATAAATACCAAAAACAAATGGTTGTTGCCAAATTGTAATTTATCTCCTTGGCTTTTCACTCACTGATTTATTTTTCTCTTTTCTATAATTTTTTTTGTATTGTTTTGTTCAATCCATTATTTTTATATAGGAATTTTAATTTTTAATTCAAAGTTAGATAATTAACTCAGTAGTAGATTTGTTGGAACATTAATTCCTACTTATTCAAAGTGGAGGAAGGTCCCTGGGGAAGAGAAATAGTTGAGCACGTCTGGAACAGCGATTTTATTTGTCTAATTAAGGGCAAGAAGAAGCGCTCGCACGGCGCAAAGTTTAAATTGAGTTCTATGTTACAAAGCTCATTGGAGCTGTGTACCGTACTTTGTCTTTAAATGAAACAGGACATTAAGTCCTTTTAACAATAGGGGATTCAAGTTTAGAGTTTTCTAAAAAAAAAAAAAAAAAAAGAGCATAAAAAAGAAATGAATAAGGCAAATGGAGTTTCTATACATTCTCCCATTTCAAATGGTAATGAGAAATTGTTTAGATTTGTTTATAACCTTTAGAATTAAATCAATAGTAAAATAATAAGAGAAAAAAATATTGTACGGTTCATTTTTGTCAAAGTTTGAGAAACAGATTGGAGAAATTTACACTTTATAATCATTGATAATTACATTACTTTACTAAAAGTAATGTCTTAAATTAAAAATAATTAGAATTTGAATTAAATAATTATATTTATTATTTTATTACCAATAATCTTCGGACTGTTCTGACCCCCAATAAAATCATTACATGTTTTAATGGTCAGCTTTACTTGAGCATGTGCCACTAATGTTCCATTTTGCCATTTCAATTTTCAATATTAAAGAACCCTATAAATTAGATACCTCAGTTACCATACCAGTCAACTGAAAAATAGTTTTTTCTTCCTTTTTTTCACAGCAATATAAAAACTCTTTGCTTGATAGTATACTCATATATTGCTTTGTTAATAAGAATTTAATGTAACATTTGTCTTTAGGAGACAAAAAAATTTTTCGTTTAATTTTAAATTATAGACAGTTCGCAAGGGTCTGGTATTCTAATGGGTCAAAGTGTAATTTTTTTTATTTAAGTGAGGACATTCCGTTTGTATGAAATTTGGCGCCCGAAACAGATATACCTCATTTTGATGGCGCGTCTGTATTTTTTGCGCCAATATTTTTTAAAAATTACAGTTCATGTAAATAAACGGAAGGTATTACCCATTTGTTTAGATAATTTTAGTTCATTATATTACCAAAGAGCGTAGTTTACATCTGTTAAGTTGCCATCACTGCTTAATTTAACCTTAACCGCAAAAATACCACTCAATATTAAAGAACCCTATAAATTAGATACCTCAGTTACCATACCAGTCAACTAAAAAATAGTTTTTTGTTCCTTTTTTCACAGCAATATAAAAACTCTTTGCTTGATAGTATACTCATATATTGCTTTGTTAATAAGAATTTAATGTAACATTTGTCTTTAGGAGACAAAGGAATTTTTCGTTTAATTTTAAATTATAGACAGTTCGCAAGGGTCTGATATTCTAATGGGTCAAAGTGTAATTTTTTTTATTTAAGTGAGGATATACCGTTTGTATTAAATTTGGCGCCCAAAACAGATATACCTCAATTATATGCCAATATTTTTTTTAAAATTACAGTTCATGTAAATAAACGGAAGGTATTACCCATTTGTTTAGATAATTTTAGTTCATTATATTACCGAAGAGCGTAGTTTACATCCTGTTAAGTTGACATCACTGCTTAATTTAACCTTAACCGCAAATTTACCACTTATACCATACCACTTGTTCAATTTTCGTATGAGTTGAGGACATTAATATTCTTCATAATATAATGGCAAAAATTAAAATATTTGGAAAATACAGTCAATACAATGACAAGTGTTTTTTTTTTCAAATAAACTAAATTCAAGGTATTTTACAGGAATATTTTCCAAACATTTGTTGTTTAAGCCTAAAAAGGTTTAAAAAAAACATTCAGATAAGGATAAGACGTATTTGATATTAAAAACCATTTAATTGTACAATGGCATGGCGAGTTTAATTAAAATCGTTCGACCCGTTTTCGGAAAAATGAAAAAACCAATAATGAATACTGGTATATATATTTTATATTACTTTAATAAGGTACTTTTATATATGAGACCCTTCAGGCTAGAAATAGGTCCCTTAAAATCATATTCAGAACTACTTTGGTTTATAAGCAACATGCTAGTTAAATTCATTAATTTATTTAGTATTTTAAAATAAACAAATCTTTAAACAATAAATTAAACGTTTAATAGATGTATATTTTGTAATTTTCGATTTGCTAGATAGTGTCAATTTATTTAATTACGTCAGTTTCAATTAACATCAATAAACTGGACAATCATTCTTGAAGCAACTTTTAAATAACCTTGTAATAGGCTGTTTTATTGTTTGAAAAAAATGACTAAAATTTATTAAGTAAATTAAAAAAAAATTTAAGTGCTTTGTTTAAGACTTTTTTTAATTTTTTTAGGACAAAATTCAGTTTAGTCGATTGCTGCCAATTCTATAATATCCTAGAAATCTATCTTGAGAAATTGATGCAATAATGACATTTTTTTTTTATTGATAGATTTATTTATTGATAGATATTACAATCTGCCACACAGTTGTGGGCAATAGGTAATATTGATGAATGATCTCATACATACTAAAATAAAATAAATAAGTAAAAAATAAATAAATAAATAAAAAAATAAAAAAAAAATAATATATATATAATAATGACATAAAATAAATAAAAATAATCAATACCCTATTGTTATCTAGGATAAAATCTGAGGGAACGATGAATGTTTTAATTTTTCTTCTAAATTCGTAGTAATAGAATAAAAAACAAAAATAAAGGACTTTCAACTTTATATTACGACATTATATAAACTACGCCCAGCCTAGGTGTGATAATACAAATCCAATTTTATAAAATAAAAGTAAGTTATAAAATAAATCTGTCCCTTGAAGAAAGTTTTCAGCGACTCTTTAATGAAAAATATGAAAAGTAGGAGAGAAAATTGAATTGGTAAGAGGCAAACCACTTTTAGAACTGTAGTCGGAGTTCCCGCTCCCCGCTGGTTAGGACTTACTTAGACTCAATAATATTCAATTTAAGGTTTTCACCAGTTTCCTAACGATAAGCAATCTTGGTTCTTTTTCATCAAATCCAATTGATGTTTGAGTGCCGGAAATCTCAGGTGTAGACTTATTAACTGCGATGAAAGTGCTTTCAGTAAATTCATTCATGGCAGAACTTTCATCTGGAAACTTTTAGAGAATTTTCTTGAAGTATTTCTCATAAAAATTGTGGTAAATATTACTTTTCTTTATTTCTGAAAAATCCCTTACTTCCTAAAGAATTTACTCAAATTCCGATTGTTTGAGTTTTTTCAATTTTTCCCGATGCTACAAGTATTATGTTCCATTTGTCATCAGTAAACAGTTAGATTTCCTATTAAACATATAATTATGATAAGAAATAAAGCTTTGGTGTAGCGACAGCATAAGAGTGTGAGATGTTATTTAAACTTGAATCCATAAATTTGGAGCATATGCAACTTTATTTACAAGTTTCACTATACATATTTCCTCTAATTAATGTATAAACAAGATATATTTATTTACAGTATTCAACGAAGATTTTCTATGATTTATCTGGACATTATATTTATATGGTTCATTTTTTTTTCATTAAATTTATTAATTGATACAACACTATTAAAAATATATACAAGTAAATTTGATGTTAGTTACAATGACATGATACAGGAATGTTAAGAATCCATCCATAGATGGAACTCTAAAAACAGTTCTAGAGGAATAGATCTCGAAGCTATTTTCTTTTCAGACGCTTAGGAGGATTATCAGGGAATGAAGAAGAAGCCAGGTTAGAAACAAGTGGGTTTGGGTGGTTAGGAAGTTTATAATGGAAGGATATATGGCTGATTACGATTTATCGTAATAAATTATATGAGTTAAAAAACTCATTAAACCATATTCTTTTTACTCAATCACTTTTTCAATAAAACCTTTTCCTCTGCTAAAATTTAAAAACAGGACAACTTCATAAGTGAACATAAATATTGTAAAATTTAAAGACAAAATTATTTAACTAATTTTAATAGAAAGATAAAGTATTCTATGTTGTAGCTAATACGCTATCCTCAGGAACTAACATTTCTGTTGTATATTCAGGTATAAAATCATTGACCCCAACTTCACAGGTAGAGGAGGTTATAAAGTAGTTTATTTTGTTTATTATAAAAGATTATATACAATATTTTTTATTAATTAAAATTATCGTAATAATAAAAAATCGCTAGTTGCTGACTCGACAATTTATAAATTTCCAGGTTAAAACTTATACACAATACAATTAAAATTAAACCTCATCAGCACTATGTAGCACAAAAATATTGAAATTAGTGAATTCCACTAAATTATATTAGTGAATTACTATATATTATAGTCAGGATTATGTGGTCACGATTCTACACCGTCTCTTTCCAATGGTTTAGGGATTTCTAGTAGAAACTTGGGCAGACCTACATGAATTATGTTGGATAAATGTTGTGGTACCATGAATCTCCAAAGTCATCGATTCTCTCTACCTTTTAGTGTTTCCACCAGCTCTGTTCCCTTTTAACTTTTCTTCGAAGTATAATTCCAGAGCTCTCTCTGATTCTGTATTAAACCTCTGTTTTCTTTATTAGGTTTATTATTGTTTTTATTACCCTCACACCAACTCGTGCGGTATTTTCTGATTTTGTGTATCCATAATTCATTATTTATTTACCGTAAACGCGGGTTTTCTGCGTACTCTTAACTTAGTATAGTAGTATAGTATAATGACGCAGTTCAATACCTTACCAGTGAAGTACTTAACTACGTTGTTATGATTAAGTTAAGAGTATACAGAAAAAATCTTTTTTTTTTTGGGGGGTGAGGCTCAAGTTAACCTCCAGGGCTAAAGTAGTGCTTACCGTTCTTTTCTTTTAATATATTTATATTATTTCGATCTTTCAAGAACTAACTAAATCTTGGTATGCGAAAGTTCACACTCTTCATGTCACTTCACTCCGTATCCTACTAACCATCATTCAAGTTACCATCGTGTACAAGTAATTTAAAGACTTACCTTTGCCATATTACCATATTGCCATATTACCATATTATCTTTGCTGAAAAGGGTCCACAAATAAATTGTATTTTTAACGTTTGCATCATAATAATTATCCCAGGAAACAGTTTTTATTACTCTTACGATTAGAAACAAATGACATACATTACAGTATTCTTTAACTGTTTAAATAAAGATGTTCATCTCTAATCCTTAATGCAATCTATGTTCATTAATTATGAATGAATTTGAAAGAAAAATGCCTAGGTTATATATCAACTCAGTAAAATAATTGCTTGGTATATAACTATTAGTACATAACAAGTATATGACATAGAAAAGAAAGCGGACGTTAAGGGGCTGATCCAATGGGAAATGGGTCACCATCAGCCGGATCCCTGGCCATTGGACGTGCTTAATGGGTCTGCAGGCTATGACCGGGGCCCTACCTAATTACGGCATTAATGAGAGAACTCCTCGTTCTGGGAGCTTTTCAGATGTAAATGTGTGGCTATGTGCACTGCAATGCGGCCCCCACAATTGTATTACACAAAAATAAGGCAATGGTAATCCTAATGTGAGATGATTGTCAGTTACATGCTTGATTGATTGTTACTTGCTTAAGCCTCACTGTGCAAGAGGGTTCGTGCCTAAAGTGTATATACTCAAGAATTTTTTGATAAACAACTAACGCTATCAAAAAAACTTTTGTAATTGTAATCATTGTTAATACAGGTTAAAGAATGTAATTGTAAAAAAAAAAAAAAGGTTAAATTGTAAATTATTAAATTCTAATAAATAGAACACGAAGGTATATAGAACACAAAGATAAAAATTCAAAACTTAACTTTAAAAATTGTTTGAATAGTAATTTTACGTGTCTATTAAATTGTATACGAATTTAATAACTTCTTCGGTTCGTTTAAAATACTGATTGCGTTTAACCAGTGACGCTGCGAAAGCTGGGATCCTGAAAGGCCCTGCTCTCAATAAATAAAGTAATTATTAAATTTAAAACATAATTTTATTTGATGTTTTTCTCTTACCATCTTTATTATTCTGCAAAGTTTCAGCCCTGGACTCTTAAAATTTAAAAACAAAAAAAAAGGTTTCTATTTTTTTCTACTATAGGGTGCTATCACAAAGTGAATTAATTAACAATAATACTCTAATTTCATATACTTTAACTATTGTTAGCTCACTTTTATTTTTTTAAAAAACTTGTTAATATTGTTTTATAAAAGATTATTATATTAGAGGTTTCTCATACCTTCCAACTCTTAAACAAAAAAATTTTTTTTAAAAATATTTATTGCTATTCACAACTCTACATTATAATACATTTAGTAAATCCGAAAGTTAAATTGGAGTGTTACAGGCATGAAGAGAAACTAAAAATTGGTAGCACTCTAATGGCATTTTACATTAGCTGGTCTCGTGGCCATCTTCTTTTCAGGCGCCTCGGAGGATTGTCAGGAATGGAAGAGGATGCAAGATTAGAAACTCAGGGGTTTGAGTGGTTAGAGAGTTTATAGTGGAAGAAGTGATATCTGCTTCAGGCTAAACAAAAATTAATATATTAATAGACTAAAGAATTTAGAAATTACGTCTTGAACAGTTTTTTTTTTTCATTTTTTCAAATTGCACTTTTCAGTGTTAATAGTTATCTCTCATTTTTAAGAGTACCACTGAGTCAAATATTCTCATAGGAGCTGAAAATAAAATAATGTAAATTTACTTCAAATTCATTCTAATGATTGCTTGTTGAGTGAATTATTTGATTAAATTTCAGGTTGTAAAAGTGGTAACGAAAAGAACAACTTTTTGAGAAAAATTGTCAACATTTGAACAGCTGAATGTTATAAATTAATGCCCACAGACAGTCCAGCTCGGTCTCAAATATTAGATAATTTTGTCGCCTACAGTTTAGCTTAAGGTTATGTCTAGCTATTATGTCAGACACATAGTTTTTGCGATATCCAGCAACAATTGAAAAAATGTACTGAGAATCCTGCCTACTATTCGAAATTCAATATCCAAAAATCCAATTTGTCTGATAAAATAATTTTTTGTTTTATAAAAGAAACTTAAGGGTTTATGAAAGTAAGCAAGCTTTGACAACCAGTACCTAGACTCAGAATACATGTTGTTCAAGATGATTTGAGCTGAAATATTATAGCGAAATATTACTGATCATGTGTGAGTGAGTAGTCTTCTTCAATAAAAATGTAGGTCTCGTAAAGAAACTTGGAACATTTTTGGAAACACGATGGCTGACGTTAATACGGGTATCATCTGTTCCCATAGCTACTGCCCCTATCCTATATAGCCTGGATTTTTACAGATCCCAGTTAAGCCTACTTGATCGCCCCCGTCATATATTTTCGTCTATTTCTCAGTCCAGTATCGTAGGCGGTAGCCCTGTTAAAAAAAAATGCTCATAAAGAGAATAGATACATAATAACTTTATTCGTTAAAGAATTTTTTTTTGTACAAATACAACGCAAATAATCATTAGACTTCATACGATATTTACGAGTTTATTCATAGATACGAGTTTGACACATCTGATAAAATATTCAAGAAACAATAATATTATATAATTAAGGAACAACAACAACAAGGAAAATATTATAAAAATACGTAATAATTACAACAACAAATAAATGAGCTACTTTATTTTCTAATTTACACAGATTGGATTACACTGGAATATAAAATTATATATGTTGTTTAATTTGTCTATACTGTCAATATTGATAATTGGCTCTATGTTTCGCTGGTCACAAGTGCACGTTATATACTGTTTCAGATATTTTCTCTGTATTTATTAAATTTTATACTGTGGAGAAGTACATGACAAATTGTTGTAGGTCAATTGGATTAAAATAATGACGGGTTCATTATCATGGGGTCTTAAACGATAAAGTCTTTCCATGTGAAGTTTGATATTTTCTTGACTGCTGATTCTTAATAAACTCATATGTCTTTTTTTATCTAAATTGACTCTGTACGACGCGTATTGGTATTAAAATTTTACATTAGTCTTTAGGATATATGCTTATTGGAGTTTAAAGGGTAATTAATATCCAGAGATAGGCTAGGTACTAATTAATAATCCCAAAAGGAAGGTATCAGGATTTGAAGGGGTGTCAGCTGTGAAGAGGGTATAAACGATATGGCCCAAAACATTGCCTTGTGGAACACCGGCTTTATATTATATTTGGGTAGCAATCGGAAAACTTGGGATTTACAGGGTTTTAGTTTATAAATAAGGAATTTGACCTCAGAGGTATTGACACCTTTTGGATGTAAGGAGAGAGGAATTCGTATATTTTAGCTGTATGGGTGGTTTGGTGTTCGGGATAAGAAATGAATTTGAAGAGGCGTTTGTCCAATTCTTCTGCTGTTCTCTCGTCTGACGCGGCCCATAAACCATAATAACGACGGAGGGGTGAAAAAAAGTGGGTTATTTAAGGATTTTTTTGGTTACTTTCCAGAGGGAGTTATCACTCGCAAAAAGTGAGGAAAGGTAACAGAATTTAAACAAGTTTTAATTCTCATTGAATCCTATATTAAAATTCAACGATGACAAAATTTTGACAAGTTGCAGAATTGGGACCGCACAGTGGTATATTATACTTTACTTATGCAAGTGGAGAAATGACATATGACTTGTCTCCTAGAGTTCCTCCGACAAATCGTTTCGACGACTCATCTACTTCACGGAATAATTATGACTTTATCTCTAAAATATTTCTGAAGTACACCAAAATGAGCAAGATAGATTAAATCAAATGATCATTTAGAAATATAATTAATATATTAATATTTCTTCGTGTTTTTAGTTCTATTTTTAATCATTTTTCTTCGATATCTTGTGGAAGCCACCTTATTTTCAGGATTACAAATCCTTGTTACTAGTTTCCTTGTTTATTACACCCTTGAAATTATATATAATTAATGCCACTTTTATACGGAAATTTATTTCCTCTCCATTCTAGATGTGTTTTATATAGGATTCTTTCGGCTCGAAAAAATTATTACTAAAACAAACTGAATGAATCAGGTAATTTTAAAACTTACATAGATTTTATCTTTCTATCGGTAATTATATTTGAAATATTTATAATTGTCTATGTATATACACCAATAATATCATTTAAACATTTTTGTCATGTATCTAAGATGTTTGATTCCGTAACGTGGTGAGCAAAACTGATCAAAGTCGAGGGAAGACCGCTATTAACCATGTTTGATGAATGTGTGTGTGACAGGGCCTGCTCTATCTACAGATTGATCCAGTGATCCATCAGTTCTTGTTTAGTCTACCGGAGGAGAAGCAATGGCCACGGATCTATAACCCACTTCTCGGAAACTAAGGCTATTTCTAAATTATATTACAAGTTATATCTACAATAGATTATTTCGTATGTATAGGCTTGAAAAGTTGTAACCATGTTCACGTTATACTATTATTTATATAATAATTTCCAGTTATGTCTGGAAAAATTCTTCCTACTAGTTTAAGCTTTCAGCGAATTAAAACGCGGTGTTGTAAAATATTTGTTGATGTTGTAAGTAAATACTCATAACTAAGATTTAAGTTGTTTAGGTGAGAGAATAAATAAGTGCTATATTGTTGAAATTTTTTTTTAGGTACTATACTTGATTTTCCAATAAATAAAAAGCTAACTAAGTCATAGGCTTTTAGAAGTTATTTTGAAGTGCACTCACAGAAAAAATAACAAATAAATAAATAATCAATCTGTTTCTTAACATACATAACTATATAAATCATGCATTTTACTTAAAATATAAGTCTCTAAATATATTTACATCTCTAAGAAATGAAAGAATTTTATAGAGCAAAATTTAGTCAAATATTACTAATTGATTATCTTCAGTTTTTTTTTTTTTATTAGAAGTTACTTAGCCTATGATTGATGATGTGATAGATGGTTTAACCTTATTTTAATCCTATTCATTTATTTATTTTTTTAATACTTAATACTATATATTATTTCTTAGGTATAATATTCGTTCGATATTCGTCAAATTATGATCAGTATTTGTTATCACCTATATGTCAAATTATAAATATTATAATTTAATATATATTTTTTCGTTTAGTTAATTTTTATTTACTCTTTTTTTTCAATTTATTATCATTAGAGATATTTTTTGTTCTTTTATTACATTTATTTTAGTTTCTGTATTTTCCTCAAAGACACTAAAACCTATTTACAATGGTTGTTATATTAATAAAATAAATAATATTGTTGAAAACAACTGTCTATAAAATTTTGGAAAATGGTCTTCCAATTATTGAGGGTGTCTTATTTTATGATTTTGACCAAATATGTTATTCTGTCATCAACAATACAGAGGTCATATGAATTTTAGAAAACCCGAAAATGAATAATAAATTTCCAAATAAAGTCAATTATAAAATTCAACAACAGTGGAATTCTAGAAATTTGTTTTTAGTATTTTTTTAATTATTCAATTTCAAACTTAAACTTTATATCTAACAAAATTCTTCTCTCTCTTCCGACTTAAAACAGTTGGAAAAATATCTATGATCAAAAAGATGGTATTAAGTATGTTTTCAAACTGTCATGTATTATTACTAGAAATAAAAAAATATTACTTATTCTTAATATTAAACACTCTGTTGTTTTTGTGAGGAAAGAACTAGTAAAATGTAAAGTTCCACCTAATGGCATTAATAAAAATGTGCTTTATGCCATAAATCTCTTTACTACGCAGCAGAACGGTCATTTTTTCGAGATAAGTTATATAACTATTTTCAACTAAAAAAGTCATAACTATAAGGTGATTCAAAAAAGGCTGAGTGTACTCAAAAGGTCATTTTCTTTTGATAAATCGTCGGAGAACAAAATGTTCTTTCAAAGTACGAGAGGAATAAGTTTAATATTCTTTACCCTAGATAAAACATAAAGTTCGGGCTGTTTTGCTGTTACAAAAACGTTAACTAAATTAAGTCCTTGCTAAACTTTGAGGTGAAGAAGCCCGAAGTAAAGTTGCATTTTTTTTTTTAGGATTCTAATTAGTTTTATTATAAATACATATTATAACATCTACTCGATCAGTTTTCTATGGCTATTACTTGTTTTTATATTATAATTACATCTGCATAACTGTCTTAGGATCTAAGGACATCCTGGACTGATGGAATAAGTCAGTAAGCCCTAGACATCTTTACTCTCTATGCAGAGTATTAGTGGCTAAATTGTAAACTTTTCTAGCTTTAAGAACTAATTTTAATGAATTATTGTACAAAACTGTAACAAATATAACAATAATATATTTTTTTCAAATAAAAATGAGGTAAATCATAATAAGTCAATCAGAACTGGGAACTAATCCAAATATTTTTTTATTTTATATTTCGATTAGAATTTTTCGAATAACTTAATGCACTACATAACATTCTAAGGAATTATTTTTTTGTGTTGAAGGCTTTTTGTAGCTAAAGGAGTTGAGTTAAGCGGCTGTCTTATAGCTGCAGCGGCGCCAGTTTGAATCCGGCTTGGAAGGTCGACTTTTATTGCCGTGGTGGTCCTACCTAATACAAACTTGACCCCCGATCATGGTTAAGACTGGTTGGTTACCTCTAGATAACCATCCTCTCCATATGTCAGAAATGATCAGGAAGGGTGTCAAAAAAAAATTTTTTTTTGTTAGCAAATATTTGAGTCCCCTCAGACTACTGGATTTTGAGGATTCCGTCTCAAGTTCTAGGAGTATTACACGAACGCCGACTGAGTGCGTACCGGAATCTATAGCTTACTCGGTGGTATTGTAGTGACATTGTATTTCTGCTATTTTTACACAACTTTTTTTTTTTATTAATTTATTTATTGTTATTTACAACTGTATACACATGTATACAACAAATAAATTTGCTGTAGGTGACATAGTGACATGATACAAACATGTGGAGAATCTACCCACTGATAGAACTCAAATAACATTTCTAGAGGAGAAGA